>NW_027506870.1:2445671-2518171 GCF_052324685.1 Brachyhypopomus gauderio
GACTTTGTCCAAGATCTTCAGTGTGTAGTTATACTATTCAGCACACACGGTATTTATTTCTTCCTTACAACATTTCCTTACACATCATCTACACACAAAATACCTAGAATAACATCCATGCATGGACCCAGACTGACATCAGTTGCGCGTTAGCTATACAAAAAAGAAAAAATTCAATTAGTGTGTGTGTGTGTGTGTGTGTGTGTGTGTGTGTGTGTGTGAGACGACTAAATGTAATTAAAAACTTTTAAACTTTCTTTCAGGGATGAAGTTGATCTGTATGACACTAATGATTTTCTATGGATTTAAGTTGTCCACATCACGTATGTATCCATCACATCCTAGATACAATCTGTGTGCGTGTGTGTGTGTGTGTGTGTGTGTGTGTGTGTGTGTGTGTGTGTGTGTGTGTGTGTGTGTGTGTGTGTGTGTGTGTGTGTGCGTGTGTGTGTGTTTGAGATAAAGAGAAGAAAAACTCCATGAGTTCAGTATCATCAAAAGATTCCTCTGGTTTGCCATCCACACAGTTTCTGAATAGTCAACTGATTGATCCTGATGTGAAATAATTTCAATGTAATCTGAGGTTAAATAATCTCAGTGTAATCTGAAAGACAGTATTAAAGGTCTATGTGGTTAAAAACAATACACTTTCAGACTGTGACCTATAAAATCTGCTCAGGTTTACAGAGTCACAACCTACAAAACAATCTCTGTTAAGGATCAATCAATCAACCTTTATTTAAACTCGGAGTACGTTGAGGGTGGCCCTCATTTACAATGTAGCCGAGGAAATACATGGGGAAGGGATTGTCATAGATAAAAGTATAACATGATTAAAAAGACCCAGCATTATAACAAGATGTACAAGATACCATAAGATAAAACAAGAAAAAAAATTATATCAACTAAAACAGTGACAGGCTGTCTGAAGGTGGTTAGAGACTAGGTGTTTAAAATGATTGAGTGACACCAGCGAGCTGAGTTTTAGAGTTTCCTGTAATGAATTCCAGCTCACTGGAGCACTGTAGCTAAAAGCAGATTTTCCCAGTTCAGTAAAAACTCTTGGAACCTGAAAAGTGATCCAATCACTGGAGCGGGTCTGGTAAGTTGTATTATTATTAATAAGCATTTGTGTAATGTACGATGGCATATGGCCAGAAAGTGCTTTAAAAATAAAAATAAACCAGTGTGTTTCACGACGCACAGCAAGAGAAGACCAGCCAACTTTCTCATAGAGTGAACAGTGATGTGTATTATACGGGTCCCCAGTAATGAATCTTAATGCCGCATGATAAACAGAATCTAGTGGTTTGAGTGAAGTTGCTGATGCATGTCTGTAAATCACATCGCCGTAATCAAGCATAGATAAAAGTGTTGCTTCAACAATCTTTTTTCTCGTGTGCGTTGGGAAGCATGATTTATTTCTGTACAGGAAGCCGAGTTTTTGCCTCAGCTTACCTGAAAGCTTTGTAATATGGTGCTTAAAAGTACATTTGTCATCTAGCCATATGCCAAGGTACTTATATCCATTAACTCTTTCCACGTTAGAACCCTTCAAAGTTGTGATTTTAAAAGTATTAAGATCAACGTTAAAAGATCTGGAAAACAGCATAAATTTCGTTTTTTCAGCATTTAAAACAAGTTTATGGTTATAAAAGGCAGACTGTACAGCATTAAAAGTGTGCTGCAATTTATCATCTGAGCAATATAAAACTGTGTCATCAGCATATAGATGTATTTTACAGTCAACAATGGAGGTGACAATATCATTTATGTATATATTAAATAATCATAGTGATACACCCCATGTAATCTCTGTTCAGGATTACAGAGAAACACTCCATATGTGGCCCCTATTCCTAGGGTTCTAAACGAGTTCCCCACTCACCCCACTTCCTCTATCACCTCCCCAAAGGATTCACAAAACTTGGAGGCAGATACAGTAGTAACAATATTTAATTAGAAACAATTCAATAAAATACAGCTTTGCGTCAACCGTTTAGCTGAAACAATACCACAAAAGAATTTCAAGTTTTAATAAGGCCTTGCAACTGACTATTAAACTACATAATCATATGGGCCTAAATACATGGACAATTATTAAAAATAAATCCCACCTTCGTTGCCCAACTGCATATGGCAGCCACCCCGTGGCTGGGTCTCTTACAAGAGCATTACCAATATTACCAATATTATGTGTACTACACACCACCCTCTGACATGGATAGCCAAAAGAAAGATAACTCCATCCATCCATCCATTATCTGAACCGCTTAATCCCGCTAGTCGGGGTCATGGGGGGGCTGGAGCCAATCCCAGCATCTCCGGGCGAAGGCAGGGTACACCATGGGCAGGTCGCCAGTCCACCGCATGGCCAACACACACGCACGCACTCACACGAGTGATCGATCAACCTAACACGCATGTCTTTGGACTATGGGAGGAAACCGGAGAAAGATAACTATACACCAATATATCTATATGTATATCTATAAATTTATATAAAGTAAATCAAATCAAACAATAGATAAATATAATTCACCCAAAACCAAAAAAACACACTTATCAAACACCACAATCGGCGACCAATCCCCACAGGCAGGTGTAATCAAGTCTCTAGGCTCTAATGGTGATCTCAAACATTGGGGATAGCTACAGCGGGTCTATCTCCTACCATTTGCTTAACACTAAGAAGACCTCTCCTGGCACCCAGAGCGTCACGCACGAAGATAACCCTAAAACTATAAAAGAGCTATAACAGTGACTATTGTCCCTTCCCCTCCAGTACAGGCACCCTATAAGGTACAGACACGCCGAGAATTATTCCGCGAACCGTCAGTTCCCCAAACAATTGCGTATTGATTACAGACAGATCTATTTTTACCTGTTCAACGCAGGATTAATATCTGAACTTATGGAAACTTTCTGGTACCGCCAACTCCTCCACTTCAGCTGCACAGAAAGACACAAACTTACCAATATACGTGCGGCCATACCAGCGGCTATAAACGACAATTAAATATAATCCGCTCTTATCTGCTTCCAGCCACAGGCGTCATTTAGTCTTTCTGCAAACAAAGCCTGGTCGGCCCGAGGCTGCCCCAATATTTTCTAGTCGTCGTATCCTCCTCCAAAATCTAACCAAACCGAAGCAAACTCTTAAGTGCTTCACTTTTCCAACTCCCGCAACGTGCAACCCGCCCAAGCCAATACAAAGAACAGTCGTGCCGCCGTATCTCATAGGCCTAACATATCTCCAAGCCAAATGCCTCCAGGTGCACCACTCCAATTAGTAAGTTCTACCCTACTGTTTGTAGCCAGTCCCCGCTAATGACGCACGTTAACGATGGCTGCCCCATAGTAAACTAGTCTGAGTGAGTTTAGTTGTCCAAACGTAATTGAAAAAGATGGTAGGACATTCCATACTGAAGAACTCATTTATTTAATGGTCTTACCATTCTTGAGAAGAGAACCATTACAATTAAATAGTTAAAATGGCTTTAAAGTGATATAAAGCATTGCACCATTACTATTTCATGTTTTGTTTCTCATTCCAGAGATCTTTAAGGTTGTCGGTCCATCAGCTCCTCTTGTTGTTAAAGCTGGTGAAGACCTGATTCTGCCTTGTTCTCTACAGCCCAACATTAGTGCTGTGGATATGACAGTGGAGTGGTTGAGACTAGATCTGACTCAAGCAAACAGACTTGTGCATCTGTATGAAGACCGTGAAGACAGAAATGAGAATCAGGTGGAGTCCTACAGAGGGAGGACAGGCTTGTTTAAAGAAGAGCTACACAAAGGCAACACCTCACTGAAACTCTCAGCAGCCCAAACGTCTGATGAGGGAGTTTATAAGTGTTTAATCCAATCAGGGTCCTCATATGATTACACCACTCTTCAAGTCACAGTTAATGGTGAGATCTTACACAGCTCCGAACTTGTGATGGCTTTGTATTTTTATTCAATACAAAAATAGAAGTACATCCTAAAATTGGAGAACTTGTAACGGTGACAGATCCGGACCCTTCCCTGTGGGCGTGCCGCTATGTTGTCTGCGTGCTGTTATGTCCATATAAGTAGTTCCGTGGGTGTGGGTTGTCCGTGAGCGTGTTCGTAGTATCACCTGTGCCTTGTCTCGAGATCACGAGGGTCTGTGTTAATCACCTATATAATGTCCGTTCGCGCAGTGTCTTGTGCTCGTCTTTGTCTAAAGTTTCGTGTCTGCGTGAGTGTGAACTGTGTGCTGCTCGCGCTCCGCCCGGAGCTTCACGTCAGTCTTAATAAATCATTGTATGTTCACCTTCAACGTCGTGGTGCCTGCCTCCTACACCCCGTCGTTACAGAAAGACGAGCCATAAAGATGCCGGGTTACACATCTGCGCGCAAGAAAGGGAAGAAGAAGACGAAACACCACCACTCTTCTTCCCCCGCACGCCACCTCGACACCCCCGTCCCAGTAGGGGTGAAGCAGCAGGATCCGGTTTGTGAGTACCTGCTGCGTCAGGCTCTGGCGGCCGAAAGCTAGGAAGGGGCCAAGGTCTTCCGGCTGGCCGCACAGAGGGTGTGGGAGGGGAGTCACTGCTCTCCACCCCCGGCGTACCCTGAGGAGGATTCAAGAGAGGACCCCTTCTTTGAAGCTGCGCCAGGGTCTCAGAGAGGGTCTCCGCGCATTGAGAAGGGAGTCCTCCCCCCCAGCAAGCGGTGATGAGGGCTAAGAGGGCCCTCTGGTGGAGTACGCGGGTATGGTAACGGCGACCCCTCCTGAGCTCGACACAGAGAGTGAAGAGTCGGGAGAAGAGGAGACAGGCGACGGAGCCCGCTACCCGCCATCCGTCTACTCCGCTCCTACCGTCTGCTACGACGGGAGAGAGGATGACGTCAGCCCTCCACCGTCCGTCTACTCCGCTCTTACCGTCTGCTATGACGGGAGAGAGGATGACGTCAGCCCTCCACCGTCCGTCTACTCCGCTCCTACCATCTGCTACGACGGCAGAGAGGAAGACGTCAGCCCTCCACCGTCTGAGTACTCCGTTCCCACCGTCTGCTACGGCGAGGAGGAAGACAGCCTCTCTGTCAGCTCCGAAGAGACCGTTAGGTCGGAGAAGGGGTGCCCTGACAGAGAGAAGGTCCCTTGTGCTCCCTCGGAGGGGAGCGAGATGAGCTGGTCGCGCTATCCTGACTCCGAGGAGCCGATGGCTGTGGACCAGGAGCTCTCCGAGGAAGAGGAGATGGAGACGGCAGGGGACGAGAAGCCGCTACCCCGAGAGGTACGAGGGGAGACTGGCTTTGCCAGCGGCCAGGAGTGGAGGGTGAGGTCTCCGACAGGGGCTCCTCGAACCGCCACCGGTTCGCGGCAAAAGACAGGACCTCCAGTGGTGCCCAGAGGAGCGGCCAAAACACCGCCTCGTGCAGCAGCCAGCTGCGTGCGCTGAGGGTACTGTCCCGACCGGAGGGATCACGCCACCGGTCTATCCCGTTGCCCCAGGGGGATTTGCGCCGCTGGCTGCAAGCTTGCTAGCGGTCCCATGGCTGCCGGTACCTGTCTGTTTGTCTGTCCCGTTGTTCCCTAATCTCCTTTTCCCTCTTGTGCCTTTCGTGTTTCATGTACCTGTGTGTGTGTTTGTCAATGTGCCATTGTTTAATGTATTTTCCCCTGTCTTCCCAGGGAAGGTGTACTAGGGCTGTTCGTGGCAGTTCCCTCCACCGGGGGTGACGGCTCTCGGAGGCTCGTGATCCCGGTGGCTCCGGACCTGCCCGTCGGTGTAGGTTCGGGGCTTTCCAGCTGCGTGGGACGCTCCGGGAGTAGCGAGCCCCTGGCGGGGGGGTTCTGTTACGGTGACAGCTCCGGACCCTTCCCTGTGGGCGTGCCGCTATGTTGTCTGCGTGCTGTTATGTCCATATAAGTAGTTCCGTGGGTGTGGGTTGTCCGTGAGCGTGTTCGTAGTATCACCTGTGCCTTGTCTCGAGATCACGAGGGTCTGTGTCAATCACCTATATAATGTGCGTTCGCGCAGTGTCTTGTGCTCGTCTTTGTCTAAAGTTTCGTGTCTGCGTGAGTGTGAACTGTGTGCTGCTCGCGCTCCGCCCGGAGCTGCACGTCAGTCTTAATAAATCGTTGTATGTTCACCTTCAACGTCGTGGTGCCTGCCTCCTTCACCCCGTCGTTACAGAACTATGATACAGTGAGTATATAACTACAGGTGCATCTCAGTAAATTAGAATATCATCAAAAAGTTAATTTATTTCATTACAAAATATTGTATACATTATACAGATTATGACTTGCAGCCAATGAAAATCCAAAAAGTGTGTTCTATAAATGAGTGCTCTAGTCAGGGCCGGCGCCAGAACATATACAGTGGGGGGGCGTCAGAAAATTTCGGGGGTGGCGAACGTAAGTTGTTGAGTGGGGGGGGGGGGGGGTGGCAAACGTAGGCCTAAGTTGTTGAGCGGGTGAGGGGGCGCCATGTAGCGATTCTTGAAAAATAAATGGGTCTCATTATTTACATTGAGGGGGCGACACCTCGCCTGAGGGGGCAACGCCCCCTTTCGCCCCCCCGTGGCGCCAGCCCTGGCTCTAGTGGCCGTATTTAGTTACCTACACTTATAGGTACTGTGTCACCGGACAGAGCTCTGCTGTGGTGCATTACGGGATAAAAATAGTACACTGGGAGAACAATGTAGTAAACATGATATAAACTATTTAAGGGAAACATGGAGATAGTTTGTATTTAATTATGATTTTGACTTTTTTTTATTATTGCAGTGCATTTACAACTAGTTGGTCCAGCTGCCACGCTGGTTGCTGTAGCTGGTGAAGACCTGGTTCTACCCTGTTCCATCCAACCCAGCATCAGTGCTAAAAACATGAAAGTGCAATGGTCCAGGCTACATCTGAGACAAACACTAGTGCATCTCTATGAAGGTTATGAAGACAAATATGAAGATCAGATAGAGTCCTACAGAGGGAGGACAGGCCTGTTCAAAGAAGAGCTACAGAAAGGCAACATCTCACTGAAACTCTCAGCAGTCCAACCATCTGATGAGGGAGTTTATATTTGTTTAGTTCAGTACTTTTCTTGGTTTGATGACATCACTGTTTCTGTTGTACTGAAAGGTAAGAGCCAGCATCATTTTAGTGTGTTCTTTTTACTTCATTCATTATTCGTAACAACTGAGAAAGTGCTTTAGTCTTATGTATATATATATATATATGTACATACGTATATACATACATACAGACCCATTCCACAAATTAGAACAGGGATGGGCAACTTTCATGATAAAGAGGGCCAAATTTTTTTCAGCACTATTATTGGAGGGCCACATGACCATGCACTTCAAATAATTGGATATGAAAGACACTACAAATTATTCTCAATAAGAACACATTATAAATTAATTCAGATCTGTATGTTTATTGCATCAACATACATCTATTTTCTGCATATAAATGCATTAACATGTCCTTAATAAGCAGCAAAGACAAAACATTTGCTTAATAAAAAAAGTGCAAAAAGGAATTTGAACTCCTTCATATCAAAGAACTGTAACGCGTAGCGTGCTGCGGAGCGAGGAGGCGGACACAAACGCTGAGAAGAGCGAGATTTAATAAGGGGAATTCCATAGGCGAAGTCCTTTGTACAGGCACGGGTCAAAACGGGAGAGCCGTCCAAGTTGTCAACAGGACAGGCAGGAGTCGTAACAGGAGAGCCATTCACAACGGAGAAACACAACGGAGACGGAAAATACCAGAATAGCGATGACAGATAATCCACAAAACCGAACAAACCACAAATAACCGACAATGGGCGAAACACAGAGATACAAGTACACAGGACTAAACTAGACACAACTGAAGACAATGATGACACTGGCGTGGCAGACAGAGGGAAACCAGGACAACAGACACGTAGGGCGGGATAACCGGGCAAGGAACAACACCGACACAGGAGAGGGGGGCGTAGCCCTACGTGACAAGAACAAAAAAGTCCTGCTCTATCGGTTTTTTTTCTTTTAATTATTAAATTATTATTGATTATTTGCGGGCCGCACTGAGTGAGCACACGGCCCGCGGGCCGCCAGTTGCCCACCCCTGAATTAGAAGATCATGGAAAAGTAAATTAATTTCCAATAGATCCCAATAGAAATAGATTCAGGGCCCACAATTTAAATGATTTCAAGTAATTTTTGTTTATTCCAGCTCATAAACCCACAGGATTTTAAAAAATAGAATACGGTGAAGAAATATGCCCAAATTCTGCAGAGCATGAAACACTAATGTCAAACACTAATAAACTCAAAGCACCTGCACAGATTTACCCAGGTGTTTTCAGTTTTGGTTCAAATGTCTCAGTTCAGTTCAATATGCGGAAGACTGTAGACACAACACCTGGCCAGAAGACCATCATTTATACCCTCCATAGGATGGGTAAGCCACAAAAGTTCATAGCTAAGGAGGCTGGCTGTTCACAGAGTGTTGTGTCCAATCATATCAACGGAAAGTCTAGTGGAAGGACAAAATATGGCAGAAGAAGATGCACCCGCAAAAGATTTGACCATGGGCTTCAGCGCATTATCAAAAATAGTTCACATTTAGACGCATCCCAGATATGGGCTACAACTGTCGGGTTCCTTGGGTCAAGCCACTTCTGAACCTAAGCCAACACTGGAAGCGTCTCAACTGGGCCAAGGAGAAGAAGGGCTGTACCGATGGCTGATCCAAGGTCCTCTTTTCTGATGAAAGAAAAGTGTCTTTCATTTGGCAATCAAGGTCCAAGGGTTTGGAGGAAGATATGTGAGGAACAGAACCCAAACTGCTTGAGGTCCAATGTGAAATATCCACAGTCATGATTTGGGGTGCAATGTCTGGTGCGGGTGTTGGTAAACTCTGCTTTCTTGAATCCAAGGTCACTGCAACAGTCTACAAGAATGTTTTAGAAGACTTCATGATTCTTTCTGCTGAGGATCTGTATGGAGATGCAGATTTCAGTGTTTGACTGGCCAGCCAACTCGTGAGACCTAAACACCATTTGAGAATCTATGGGCTATTCTCAAGAGCAAAATGAGTGCCACCAGACCCAACAACAAAGAAAAGCTGAACAGCAAACATCAAAGAAATCTGGGCTTCCATAACTCCCAGGCAATACCACAGCCCGATTGCCTGAATGCCATGTCGCATCGAGGCGGTGATTTGCAGTAAATGGATTCCTAACCAAGTATTTATAGTTTACATTTTTAAATGGAATTATGGAAATTAATAAACTGAATGGGTCTGTATCTGAAGGTTGTTTTGTCATCAGAATGCAATGTATGAGAGAAAAAATGTGCATGTACAAATGTGCACATCAGTAAAGATTACTGTGATTTACCTATAATTAGAACTCAAAGATGAGTCAGGAAACTCAACTTCAGATTCCCAATGTTAAAGGCTTGCATTTTCAGCTACCGGCAACCAGTAACATCACCCAGTATGGAAGTAGAGCTGAGTGGGTGATGGAGAAGTGAGGGGATCAGTGAGAGAGTGGGTGATGGAGAAGGAGGGGATCAGTGAGAGAGTGGGTGATGGAGAAGTGAGGGGATCGGTGAGAGAGTGGGTGATGGAGAAGTGAGGGGATCAGTGAGAGAGTGGGTGATGGAGAAGTGAGGGGATCAGTGAGAGAGTGGGTGATGGAGAAGTGAGGGGATCAGTGAGAGAGTGGGTGATGGAGAAGGAGGGGATCAGTGAGAGAGTGGGTGATGGAGAAGTGAGAGGATCAGTGAGAGAGTGAGTGATGGAGAAGTGAGGGGATCAGTGAGAGAGTGGGTAATGGAGAAGTGAGGGGATCAGTGAGAGAGTGAGTGATGGAGAAGTGAGGGGATCAGTGAGAGAGTGGGTGATGGAGAAGTGAGGGGATCAATGAGAGAGTGGGTGATGGAGAAGGAGGGGATCAGTGAGAGAGTGGGTGATGGAGAAGTGAGGGGATCAGTGAGAGAGTGGGTGATGGAGAAATGAGGGGATCAGTGAGAGAGTGGGTGATGGAGAAGTGAGGGGATCAGTGAGAGAGTGGGTGATGGAGACGTGAGGGGATCAGTGAGAGTGGGTGATGTAGAAGTGAAGGGATCAGTGAGAGAGTGGGTGATGGAGAAGTGAGGGGATCGGTGAGAGAGTGAGTGATGGAGAAGTGAGGGGATCGGTGAGAGAGTGGGTGATGGAGAAGTGAAGGGATCAGTGAGAGAGTGGGTGATGGAGAAGTGAGGGGATCAGTGAGAGAGTGGGTGATGGAGAAGTGAGGGGATCGGTGAGAGAGTGGGTGATGGAGAAGTGAGGGGATCGGTGAGAGAGTGGGTGATGGAGTAGGAGGGGATCGGTGAGAGAGTGGGTGATGGAGAAGTGAGGGGATCAGTGAGAGAGTGGGTGATGGAGAAGTGAGGGGATCAGTGAGAGAGTGGGTGATGGAGAAGTGAGGGGATCAGTGAGAGAGTGGGTGATGGAGAAGGAGGGGATCAGTGAGAGAGTGGGTGATGGAGAAGTGAGGGGATCAGTGAGAGAGTGAGTGATGGAGAAGGAGGGGATCGGTGATAGAGTGAGTGATGGAGAAGTGAGGGGATTGGTGAGAGAGTGGGTGATGGAGAAGTGAGGGGATCGGTGAGAGAGTGGGTGATGGAGAAGTGAGGGGATCGGTGAGAGAGTGGGTGATGGAGAAGTGAGGGGATCGGTGAGAGAGTGGGTGATGTAGAAGTGAGGGGATCAGTGAGAGAGTGGGTGATGGAGAAGTGAGGGGATCAGTGAGAGAGTGGGTGATGGAGAAGGAGGGGATCAGTGAGAGAGTGGGTGATGGAGAAGGAGGGGATCAGTGAGAGAGTGGGTGATGGAGAAGGAGGGGATCGGTGAGAGAGTGGGTGATGGAGAAGTGAGGGGATCGGTGAGAGAGTGGGTGATGGAGAAGTGAGGGGATCGGTGAGAGAGTGGGTGATGGAGAAGTGAAGGGATCAGTGAGAGAGTGGGTGATGGAGAAGGAGGGGATCGGTGAGAGAGTGGGTGATGGAGAAGTGAGGGGATCAGTGAGAGAGTGGGTGATGGAGAAGTGAGGGGATCAGTGAGAGAGTGAGTGATGGAGAAGGAGGGGATCAGTGAGAGAGTGTGTGATGGAGAAGTGAGGGGATCAGTGAGAGAGTGGGTGATGGAGAAGTGAGGGGATCCGTGAGAGAGTGGGTGATGGAGAAGTGAGGGGATCAGTGAGAGAGTGGGTGATGGAGAAGGAGGGGATCGGTGAGAGAGTGGGTGATGGAGAAGTGAGGGGATCGGTGATAGAGTGGGTGATGGAGAAGTGAGGGGATCGGTGAGAGAGTGAGTGATGGAGAAGTGAGGGGATCGGTGAGAGAGTGGGTGATGGAGAAGTGAGGGGATCAGTGAGAGAGTGGGTGATGGAGAAGTGAGGGGATCAGTGAGAGAGTGGGTGATGGAGAAGTGAGGGGATCGGTGAGAGAGTGGGTGATGGAGAAGGAGGGGATCGGTGAGAGAGTGAGTGATGGAGAAGTGTGGGGATCAGTGAGAGAGTGAGTGATGGAGAAGTGAGGGGATCAGTGAGAGAGTGGGTGATGGAGAAGTGAGGGGATCAGTGAGAGAGTGAGTGATGGAGAAGTGAGGGGATCAGTGAGAGAGTGGGTGATGGAGAAGGAGGATATCGGTGAGAGAGTGGGTGATGGAGAAGTGAGGGGATTGGTGAGAGAGTGGGTGATGGAGAAGTGAGGGGATCAGTGAGAGAGTGGGTGATGGAGAAGTGAGGGGATCAATGAGAGAGTGAGTGATGGAGAAGGAGGGGATCGGTGATAGAGTGGGTGATGGAGAAGTGAGGGGATCAGTGAGAGAGTGGGTAATGGAGAAGTGAGGGGATCAGTGAGAGAGTGGGTGATGGAGAAGTGAGGGGATCAATGAGAGAGTGAGTGATGGAGAAGGAGGGGATCAGTGATAGAGTGAGTGATGGAGAAGTGAGGGGATCAGTGAGAGAGTGAGTGATGGAGAAGGAGGGGATCGGTGATAGAGTGAGTGATGGAGAAGTGAGGGGATTGGTGAGAGAGTGGGTGATGGAGAAGTGAGGGGATCGGTGAGAGAGTGGGTGATGGAGAAGTGAGGGGATCGGTGAGAGAGTGGGTGATGGAGAAGGAGGGGATCGGTGAGAGAGTGGGTGATGGAGAAGTGAGGGGATCAGTGAGAGAGTGGGTGATGGAGAAGGAGGGGATCAGTGAGAGAGTGGGTGATGGAGAAGGAGGGGATCGGTGAGAGAGTGAGTGATGGAGAAGTGAGGGGATCAGTGAGAGAGTGGGTGATGGAGAAGTGAGGGGATCAGTGAGAGAGTGGGTGATGGAGAAGGAGGGGATCAGTGAGAGAGTGGGTGATGGAGAAGGAGGGGATCAGTGAGAGAGTGGGTGATGGAGAAGTGAGGGGATCAGTGAGAGAGTGGGTGATGGAGAAGTGAGGGGATCAGTGAGAGAGTGAGTGATGGAGAAGTGAGGGGATCAGTGAGAGAGTGGGTGATGGAGAAGTGAGGGGATCAGTGAGAGTGGGTGATGTAGAAGTGAAGGGATCAGTGAGAGAGTGGGTGATGGAGAAGGAGGGGATCAGTGAGAGAGTGGGTGATATAGAAGTGAGGGGATCAGTGAGAGAGTGGGTGATGGAGAAGTGAGGGGATCAGTGAGAGAGTGGGTGATGGAGAAGGAGGGGATCAGTGAGAGAGTGAGTGATGGAGAAGTGAGGGGATCGGTGAGAGAGTGGGTGATGGAGAAGTGAGGGGATCGGTGAGAGAGTGGGTGATGGAGAAGTGAGGGGATCAGTGAGAGAGTGGGTGATGGAGAAATGAGGGGATCGGTGAGAGAGTGGGTGATGGAGAAGGAGGGGATCAGTGAGAGAGTGGGTGATGGAGAAGTGAGGGGATCAGTGAGAGAGTGGGTGATGGAGAAGTGAGGGGATCAGTGAGAGAGTGGATGATGGAGAAGTGAGGGGATCGGTGAGAGAGTGGGTGATGGAGAAGTGAGGGGATCGGTGAGAGAGTGGGTGATGGAGAAGTGAGGGGATCAGTGAGAGAGTGGGTGATGGAGAAGTGAGGGGATCGGTGAGAGAGTGGGTGATGGAGAAGTGAGGGGATCGGTGAGAGAGTGGGTGATGGAGAAGTGAGGGGATCAGTGAGAGAGTGGGTGATGGAGAAGGAGGGGATCAGTGATATAGTGGGTGATGGAGAAGGGAAAAGGTATAGAGCAGGTGTAACACCGTCGCATTGAGTCAAAGGAGGACACTGAGCGGAACGAGTACACACAATACTTGAAAACTGTATTAGAATATCACTCACTCAAATTACAATGGCTATGTAGATAAGACAAAGACCAGCAAAGAAACACTAAACACACAGTGCTTAAATCCACTGGGATAATGAGGGTACAGAACAAGAAACAGGTGACAATTATTTAAAAGGGGCGTGGTTACAAGTAGAGAGGCGAGACCAACTGAAATGACAACACAAGCACATGGAAACGAGACATGATTGACATGTGGGGTGGGGCTACAGCTAAGGTAAATCACACATTTGGTATTTGGTTGTTAATGTATTATCTGGTTTGTTTTTCAGGAAAAGGATTTCATGCTTGGAAGATTAGCATTATCTGCATTTCAATTTTTGGTGTTATGATTGTTGCATTTACAGCTTACATATTGAAAGGTACATGTTTATCGTTCCTTTTATCATATATTATGCATATTCGGTTCAATGTGTGCACGTGTGGAAATTATAATATGTTATCAGTCACGGCCACCTAAGAAAGCTGCAATGTCTGGTTCCAAAACCTCAGAAAATGTGTATAGTTTATTTCCCTGCACTCCCGGCCCCCTTTGAGGAGTTTGAGGAGGACCACTGTTGTGGTCAATAGGAGTAATGATGCAGATTCAGTCAGGCTGACAGGATCCACGTGCAGGTTTATTAATCCAGTACAGCACCAAGACCAAATGTATTTACCAAAATTTATCAGTATATGACAGTATATTCTCTATTGAAGGGTCTTACATATGTGCTGCCAGGAATTATTCATACCCAAAGTTATTTTCATTCAACCAGCAATCTTTTTTTGGAAATGACATGGCCATCTCGCAGAAGTACAAAAGGCATCATTGCAAAAAAAATGTTTACATATTAATATTTAATTATCATTTAATCTTTTATTTACTTTTGAACAAAAAGCAGCATGACTAATGATGCTGAAGAGCTTTCTAAAGAAAGCTTTTTTTTTTTACACCTGCACACACCGGTATATGCAGCAGCAACTCCAACTCCTCCTCATTTCACCTACAATCAATGTGATGTACCTACATCTTAGTATCTTACTCTCATTCACTTAAAAAAAGCTAAGCATTGTGTAGTTTCAAAAACTGTGAGACAATCTTTCTATCAATTTTTCCAAATATTTTTCCAAATTTGTACAAAGGTTCAGTAGGACAGATAAATTGTAGGACAACCACTCAAAGTCACTGGAAGATTAGCAGCATTTGAAAGCATCTTATTGTTGTTATAATTTCAGCTAAATCCACAAAGGAGCAGCTTTCTCCTGCACAGTGCTTAGCTGTATCCTACCTGCGTCTCCAGTCACCGTATGTGAGGAGTGAGTGGAACCTGAATAAATACAACACATCAGAGGAGGGTTACATGAGACTCATCCCAGCTGTCACCAACTGCAGAAAAGCTAAGTGAGTCCATAACGCTGTTAGATCAGTAGGTTTTTGGTTCAAAAGACAAATATTTAATACTGATGGATGAAGGAACAATGTGCCACATACGATTATATAATGTAAAGTTATAATGTGGGGAATGAGGATGAGAATGAGGTTGCATTTGCTACACACTTACCTGTCCCTCATTTACACTTCCACATATCAGCTGCCACTACTTGTTTCTTTCCGCTCTCTCTCTCGTACGTATTTAATAAACGGACTGTTAATGCAATTCCTTTGCTTACTCTTTATTTGGAACAAGTACAAAAGATTATAGAACTCTCTAACATCTGGGCGGGGAACCCACTAGCCTGCTCTGTCCGCTGTGCGTGCGTTACACTCTAATAGGTCCGTAGTGAACCCTGAACCTCATTTAACAATCATATTGTTACACTACTCACTCCTCTTTACTCCTGCATCATTTACATGTCATAAACAAAATGTTTACAGGGTTCAGACACTGGAATAGCTCCACAACTGACTTCAGATTACAATAATGGTGCCAGCAGTGGTGGATAAAATCTTAAACATGATATTAAAATGGCAGTATGTTAGCTATAGAATAGATAAACATAATACGGATATCACTCAGTGTATAGTACATTAATCACACACAACAGCATACTAACACTTCATATCAGAAGATAAGCTCATGTGTGACAACACATCTTCTAAATTAATAGTATGTCATTTACTCTTCTTTTGCAGACTGACTGGCTGTAATTTAACTGAGAACTTTTGTGACTGTCTCGCATTAGCTCTGCATAAAGAAAAAACCTTCCTGATAGAGTTGGATCTTAGTAACAGCAAACTGCAGGATTCAGCTGTGCAGCAGCTCTCTGTCGGACTGAACAGTTCATACTGTAAACTGAAGATACTTAGGTGAGCTTTCTGTGAATTAATTCTTGAATATATGAGCAAAGCACTTCAGTACTACAATATGTATTCATTCTTGAACCCATTCTTGAATGGTTACAGTACATTTGTACACTGCAAAACTTTAGGTTTTCAAACACTTTGGGATCCATGTGTGGATAGCATCTTTGCATCTTTTGAACAACAGTTACCTGCAGGTTATGATGAGTTTCAGAAGGTTGAACCTAACAGGTTTGACAGATATCGTATACTAGCTGATAAAACTAAACAACTCATATCTATGTACTTTGAATATTAATTGGATTATAATTTTTCTGCCACTGAGAATAAGAAAGTACTGTGGGAGAAATAACCAGGAGTACAGATTAATTAAACTCTTTGAGATGATGCCCTGAGCTCCGCTAACTCAAGGCACCACCTTATACAATTCAATATTTTACTATCAAAATGTTTAATTACCACACCATGGTAAAAGAATTTGTATTTGTGTTGTATTAGCAGATGTATCAGCACATACTAGTTCTAAGGTTAGAAGAAAAACACAATACGAGAGGATCTAATTGTAGATTGGAGGCTTTAATCTAACTGGTGTCAGTTATAATCACACAGAGCATCAACAACTGAGAGCACAGAGGTGGATAAGGATGAAGGTTGAAGCAAAGGCAGAAGTCAGGGTAGTCTGAAGCCAGGAAAGCAGAGTCCATAACAAATACTACACTGTAAAAAACAGAACTTAAAATTGCTCACCTTACAATGATTTTTAGTTTAGCTGAGCCAAAAATAATTAATTGCACCATAAACTATAACAAAGTAATTGGATCAGCTTACTTTATTGAGTTTCTTGTTAAAAGTTGATCTGACCTTACAACCTGCATTGTCAAAATATACAAATTGTAGTTGAGTTTTCTCAACTTTTTCGTTTTTACAGTGTAGGGGCAGGCTGAGTACAAGGTCTAAGGGAGAAACAGAAGTCAATACACAGGAAGTCAGCCAGGGAGAATACTAGCTATGTAACTGTTAGCAATACTTTGCAATAAGGAAGAGAAAGGAAGAGAAAGGCTAGAAGCTATAAAGGGCTGGCTGCACTGTAAAAACAAAAAAGTTGAGAACATTCAAAATTTCAAGGCAACTTACTGCACTCGATTTTTTAGTTTTGATCCCAACTCAAACTCTTAAGTTTTTAAGAAATTCACTCACAGTTGAAACTTATTATTTCTTGTTCCAATTATTTATTTTTCACAGGTATATAAACTTCAGATTTTAAGTATTGCCTACAAATAATTCCAAATTATTCAAGTTATGCTAACTTATTATATCTTGTTCAGATAATTTATCGTGCCCATGAACCTCAAAATGTAAGTTTTACATACCAAGAGTTCCAAATTTTTTTAATTCTCACCTCACAAGTAAATTGGCACTCACAGGCACAATCAGATCAAACTCGAAGCCTGCAAATAGCTTGGCATTGCACATGAAACACAGGGGGAGGTCATGAAGACGCCAACGTTACACATACATGGAGGGGGTGTCAGGGCTGGCCCCAGGGCGGCTTCTCCTGTCGCCACCAGGAGGAGCCCACGAGTCAGACGGTGATGGCATGCACCTGCCATCCTTTCTTTATAAGGATGACAGACGCAGTGAAAATACTTGTAGTCCTAGTGTTAACAAGTAACTCAATAAAGTAAGCTGATCCAATTACTTTGTTATAGTTTATGGTGCAATTAATTATTTTTGGCTCAGCTAAACTAAAAATCATTGTAAGGCGAGCAATTTTAAGTTCTGTTTTTTACAGTGTGTGGTGAGAGTGACAAGCGGCAGGTGCGTGTAATTAGTATTCTGGTGATCTAGACCTAGAACTTTGAGACATTGCACCTGTAGGTGGTGCTGTTTTGTCTGAGGAACAGAGGTATTGCATGCGAGTCGTGACTGCATCGCAGAAACATTATAGATTCCACATGTTCTGACTGAACTTCATTCTGTACTGCATGTATTCCTTTGTAGACTAGCCAGCTGTAAACTCACTGTGGAGTGTTGCAAATATCTTGCATCAGCTCTACAGACAAAAAAACCCTCCCTGCAAGAACTGGACCTGACTAACAACAACCTGCAAGATTCAGGAGTGGAGCAGCTCTCTGCTGGATTGAACCATTCAGACTGTAAACTAGAGACACTTAGGTGAGCTTTCTGTGAATTCATTCTTGAATGGAAAGGTTAATATGTGAAAACAGTGTGGGTAAATCAAAAGATTGGATCAGAAACAAGTTTTTCAGAAACATCATAGGTAATTCACACTGTATCTTTACATTAACAGAATATAGACACTCTAATCCAGAGTGATTTTACAAAAGTGTGTTGTCTTCTCACAGAATGTATCCCGGCCAGTGCAATATCTTAGCCTTTTACAGTGGTACCTCAAGTTACGAACAGCCCCACTTACTAATTTTTTGAGTTACGAACATCGGTTCAAACTAAATTTCTGCTCGAGTTACAAAACGCAGAGTTCCTGGATGCTCCCTGTAGCATTTAGCTCTCATTTCTATAATGCCCTATCATTCGTGAATCCCGGTCTTCTCATGTGTTTGTGCGCATTCCGAAGATTTATCGCGGTTAAGTATACAGTAAGTGCTGTACTTGTGCTTCGTTCCATGCCAGTCTGTAGCCTACCAGTACAGTACATATCCCTCCCTCCCTCTCTCCTCAGCCGTACTTCATTAGCCGGGCTCATCTTGGGCAACACAGTGGCTTGGTGGTTAGCACGTTTGCCTTTCAGCACTGGGGTCTTGGGTTCAAGTCCCTATTTGAGTGGAGTTTCCATGTTCTCCCCGTGTCTGCGTGGGTTTCCTCCAGGGTCTCTGGTTTCCTCCCACAGTCCAAAAACATGGAGGTTGGGTAAATTGGCAGTCCCTGACAAATTCGTCCTAAGTGTGTAACTGTGTGTCTCTGTTCAATAAAAAGCAGTTGTCTGAGTGTCTGTGCATGAATGTGAGTGTGCTTGTATGCCCAGTGGTGGATGGTGCTCTGTCACTAGGGTCTGTCCCATCTCCTCCCTTCCTGCACCCCATTCAATCCCCCAGGGGGCTGTGGTTCCTGGTAGAGAGTACGCTGTGTGCAATTGGCTGCTGCTTCTTGTCGGTGTGTGTGTGATTGGTACTTGTACCTGTGTTAAAATTGTAAAGCGCCTTGGGTATCCTGAAAGGCGCTCTATAAATTGAGCATTCATTCATTCATCTGCCACCAAGTTAAGATTACACCATATTTTATATATTTTTCTTTTACGAAAAAAAAGTATTTGTTGTGTAATTTGAAGTTTTACGTGTGTTTCTCCTAATTAGAAGGGACTTGTCAGAGGGCTGGAACGAATTTATCCCATTTCCATCATTTTAAATTATGAATTTAAATTTTCACTTATGAACATAGCTCTGAAACGAATTAAATTTGTAACTCTGTACTTCATAAAATTGTTATAATATTAAACATCTGAATATTTTCCTTATCATCCTCATCAAACTGTTACATATCCTGCACCTGAGCTGCACTGTGTTCTGCACTCCTTCTTTACAGATTAGCTGGTAATAATCTCACTGTGGAGTCTTGCCAATATCTCACATCAGTTCTTCAAAAAGAAAATTCATGCCTTCTGCAGCTGGACCTTAATAACAACAACCTGCAGGATTCAGGAGTGGAGCAGCTCTCTGCTGGACTGAAGAGTTCACACTGTAAACTGAAGATATTGAGGTGAGCTTGCTGAGAATTCATTCTTGAATAGAAAATGGTGGCTTGGTGGTTTCCTGTGTCTGTTTGTATTTCTGCACGATCCCACAGTCCAAAAACATTTGTCATCATACTCTAAAATACAAATGTACCCTAAAATGCAGCCCAATGCACAAACCTAGGGGTATGTGGTTTGGAGTTGAGAGTATGTGCAATTGGTTACTGCTTCTTACTAGTGTGTGCTGATTGGATGTGCAACCTGAGCGCTGATTGAAAAGTGAGCTATATAAATGTAACTAATGTGAAGATAATGTAGTACAGTTTTAGAAAAGATTTACAGACATTGTAGTTTTCAGTAAACATGGTTGATTTCATTAAATGATCACACTGCTATGATAAACAGGTAATTTTGTACTGTAAATTTGTTGTCTATAAAGACAACAGCTTGTAATAGAGACTTTACATGCCAAGAATTTAATTGCATTTATACCCAAACACAACACAACAGTCTCGACCCTGTACCTTTGTTTTATACTATGCTGGCTTAAAATCGGAAGTGTCTGAACACTGGACACTATTCAGTCATGGGAGGTTTCGGAAGCCAAACCAAATGATACAAAATGGTGGAAACACACACCGTAATGTAATACCGAAAAAAAAACACAAAACACGCTGCCCAAACAGGCTGTAACGAAGACAATGATCAGCAACACAAACAAGCAAACAAAGGGTAAATATAGAAACACTAAACAAGCTACACATGAAACCAATCATGAGGGGGCAGGGTTACAAAATATGAGGAGGAACTATAAAAGACAGAACCTAGCAAAATAAACAGAACATACATGAATGACACCTGGGGATGAGCTATGATACACAAAAATGTATGTATGTATTTAAACAGTACCTTAATCTTCGGAAGTGTACTGAAGTGCATATTTTCAGTACTTTTGTTTACCAAGTTTACTAAGATGTTTCATTCACAAAAGTAATCAAATATATAAACAAATAAATAAATAAATATGTACTAAATGTCTAAAATAACATTTTGTGTCACATATAGCCCCTCCTCCATCTGTTAATCATGTTTTTGTTCACTACAAACTTTGCTGTTTTGACTTTGCTCGTCATGCTGGATTATCACAAAAATATTAACAACAACGGAAATACCCAAGATGACATCCAGGCTCATCATGAGTTAACACCAATCTTAGACCTCAGGCAAGTGCTGTTTTTTGAGAGAGGTAGAGGAACAAATTTAATTTTCTTAAAGACTTTCATCAAACATATCCAGCAAGAGATATTTTGCCTTTTCGCACAGGAGCTTTATCACCAGCTGAACAGTCACTACAGCCACAGCAGTGTCATTGTCATAATGATTAGTCATATATTTTTCTTGTTCCTGCAAAATGTGTGCTGCTGCTTTGTTTTGTTCCCATATCAAAATATATGTTGGATCAAGGAAGAAACACATGTAGCACCCCTCCTTGGTGTAAGTAAGTTTGATTCTGAGTTAAAGTTAAAAAAGGGAGCACTAAAACCCAACTTATAACTGGAGTTGCTCAAATAATTGGAAGTTAGGAAGCAGACCTGATAGTCTCCACATGTGAAAATAAGTAAAAATAAACAGGACAATCATACAACACACAACATACATACTTCCACTGTACTACAAGTCTACCATCGGCTTTGACGAACTCCCCAATACCTGTTTGTTCCCTGAGAACTCCCCCCTCCCCCCCTTGACCAGATTCAGATACCTACAGTGGGGAAAATAAGTATTTAGTCAGTCACCAATTGTGCAAGTTCTCCCACTTAAAAAGATGAGAGAGGCCTGTAATTGACATCATAGGTAGACCTCAACTATGAGAGACAAAATGTGAAAAAAAAAATGAGAAAATCATTTTGTCTGACTTTTAAAGAATTTATTTGCAAATAAACACCTAATAAATACAAAATAAGTACAAAAAAAAGACAACAAAACAAGAGCTGCTCAACAGGCATCCACTCGCAAGGGGTGGCGCCAACTAACCCTGAACACAGTTCAACACAGTTGGGGTGTTGTTGAAATGTTCATGACATGCTTTGGTCAAACTATTTTAATATATTTTGTATCTATTTGCAGGATGGCTCTCTGTAGTCTTGGGGAAAAGACTTGTGAAAATCTGGCATCAGTTTTGACAAACTCCCTCCTGAGGGAACTGGACCTTAGTAACAATGACCTGAAGAATTCAGGAGTGGTGAAGCTCTCTGTTGGACTGAAGAGTTCACACTGTAAACTGGAGATACTCAGGTAAGATTTCAGTTTTTATATTTACTTTAGATCTTTGTATCAAAAAACAAGATAAAGTTGCTGTAATTCCCTGCCTAACTTCCTATACAAAAAGCGTGGCCCTGGATTCCAAAGGTTATGGTTGTTGAACAGGTTATTTTAACATATATTTATATAAACAATATAAGACAGCTTAGTCTGCTCTAACACATGTGTTTTACATGAGAACACAACCAAAGAATAAATAAAAAACTAAATGTTTACTATGAAACAGTTTACTATTAAATGAGCTGGAGTTTACAAAGTTAAATAATTGCAATACATCTCAATTACATATTATGGTTCAACATTATAATTAACACATAGGCCTGAATCGTCGCTTGTGTGTGTAGTAGTCAGATGTATAATTTAAAAAAAGCCAAATACATTGATTTATTTGATTATATATTTATTTCATAATTAGTAATACATTGCTTAAAATATGATTTAATTGATTGTTATACATTTGTTAAAAATATTCACTGATTACTTGGAAAGATTGAAATATCTCTCTAAGAATGATGAACAGGTTGATGGGAAGCCATGCTTGTGCGGTGCATCCGTAAAAGAACAGAGCGATGAGATACCTAAAAATACCTAGTGACCTGTGACCGTATAGTGTACAAGTCTCTGCGTTTCAGTTAAATCAACACAACATACCTGTAAAAATACAGCATGGGGCAAAATGAGCACACGGCAATCAGCGTTTCTTTTCCCACTCTGGGAAAATATCGGTCAGCTTATTTCCATCTTCGAATAAATTGTCTTCGTCCTTCTCTTAATCATCACTCTACTGCTATCTTGGTTCATAGTCTGGTTACTTCTCGTTTAGATTATTGTAATTCTCTTTTGTTTGGTCTACCTCAGAAAACCTTTCATAAATTACAATTAGTTCAAAATTCAGCTGCTCGTATCATTTCACGGACCCCTACAATGCATCATATCACTCCTGTTTTACAGCAGCTTCATTGGCTTCCCATTTCTCATCGCATTAATTATAAAATACTCCTTTTAACTTTCAAAGCTCTCCATAATCTTGCCGTTATATCTTTTAGCCCTCCTTCATATTGCTACACCAGTTCACACCCTTAGATCTTGTTCTTCTATCTATCTCACTATTCCACCTGTCCGTCTTGCCACTATGGGGAACAGAGCATTTAGTTGAGCTGCTCCACGCCTTTGGAACTCACTCCCAGCTGATCTTCGCAACACAGATTCATTGCCACATTTTTAAATCAAACTTAAAACTCAAATTTCACTCATACATTTCGACATTGTTTAGTGTTCTAATATCTCCTCGAGTTTATATCAAAGATATTATTTTGAGCTTGATGCTAAAACGTTTAGCATTGCTAATGCCAGCGATAGCGAATAATGGGTCTTACCCGTACAGCATCCACTATGCTTCTGACGCACATGTGGAAAACCCCGATTACATGTGCTCACGCGGATTGCAACACCATTTAATGCCCCAACTGCAACAGGTTCAAGGAAAACCAAGGATGGTCAGAAAATGTAATTAAATAAAAATAACATACCGTAACTCACAGAACATGGGGTTCTTTGTGAAGTTCATTTTAGTTGAACATTTTAACAACAAAATAAATTTCTCAGCTACACATGCCCGTGGTGCCATTCTGTGCCGGCTGACTTAACACACGTTTTGGTCATGTAAAGAGCTAGATAAGTACTGGACAGACATCTTTAGAACACAAAAGTGTTTAACCTGAATTTGGAACCCGACCCCCTGTGGGCTATGTTTGGTGAGCCTGAGGTTACCCCGACATGCACGGCTGGTGACTGTGGGGCTATAGCATTTACTCTATTGCTAGCTAGACAAAGGATTCTATTGAATTGGAAGTTGGCTACCCCACCTTCCTATTCACTGTGGTTAATATATGTGATCTTTTTTCTTGGTCTAGAGAGGATTGAGCTTAGGGGTTCCACCCTTAAATTCTATGAGACTTGGCAGCCCTTTATTACCTATTTTGAAAATCTTACTGAACTTGTGGTGGAGGGAGCGGGAGAGGAGGAGGTTTTGGTTTATTTATATATTAATATTCATTGGTATTATAATTTATTTATCTTTTCTTTCTTTTTCTTCTCTTATATTGTGTGATGTGAATGTCTGTCGGGGGGTTCTTGTATATAATATGTTGAAATGGATGACCCACACAAATCTGTTAAATGTTTATAGAATTGTTGTTTACTGCAAAGTCATCAATAATAAAAAATAATAATAAATAAATAAATAGTACATATCCACCAGCAACTACTTTTACCAACTGTTCCTTTGGCATTAATTTCATCACCTCCATTTGCCTCTCCTAATCTACTTTCAGCTTTCACTCTTCCCTCAGTTAATGATGTTTCTAAATTAATTCAAAAATCAAAATCTTCAATTAGATCCCCTTCCAACTGTTCTTGTTAAAGCTAGTCTTTCCTCTGTGTTCCCTCTCATTAAAGACATTATACATTCTTCCCTTACCACTGGTGACTTTCCCCTTGCTCTCAAAGCAGCTGTTATAACCCCAATACTTAAAAAACCTGGTTTAGATCCGTTCTTACATACACTTTTAGGTGCTACTTGGACACATCATCAGTGATGAACCCGAGGTCATGGGGTGTTTCGGGTCTTTGATCATCAAACACCCTCGCTCGGGCGACCCCGTCGGGGGTGATCAGCCCCCAACTTGTGTCCAAGTGGCCCGCTACTCCACGGATCCCCCCTCCAGATCCATAGCCATCTTGAGGCTTTCTCCGCAGCCTCAATGCTGTTCCTGATGGCTCGCCTGCACAGCTGACCTTTTATTCCAAGGACTTTTAGGGTGCGGGGTAATGACTGGCCAGCAAAGCCACGGCACCCCACCTCTACTGGTTCACATCGGGCTTTCCATCCTTTACTCCGGCACTCAGACACTAGCTCAGCATACTTGGCCCTCTTGCGTTCGTTTGCCTCCTCCATTCGGTCTTCCCAGGGAACAGTGAGTTTGACCAGCACCACTTGCTTTGTAGACTCTGATATTAATACCATGTCTGGTCGAAGTGGCTGTGATGTATTCTGGGAACTTAAGCTGTATTCCCAGGTCAACTTTGATCTTCCAATCCCGTGCCGTGGTGAGAAGCCCTCCAGAGAAACCTCTCTGATGTTGAGCCTTCTCCCCAGCTCTGACAAAGGTGATGGTGTGCTTGTGAGTGTGCTGATACCTGCAGTTAGAGATTGCTAAGCTGAGCATATCAGCCAGGGCCCTAAGGACCTGGTCGTGACGCCAGCGGTACCGCCCCTCCCCCAAGGCCTTCGGGCAGCAACTGAGGATGTGCTCGAGGGTGGCTCTTTTCTGGCACAGCTGACATGCCGCGGTATCTGCTAAGCCCCAGCACTTCAGGTTGGTTGGACTAGGGAGAACGTCATACACAGACTGGATAAGGAACTTGATGTGCAAGGGTTCGAGTCTCCAGAGCTCTGGCCAGGTTACTTTATGCTGCTCAGCGTGCTCCCACCTTGTCCAGGCGCCTTGCTGGTGCATAGCCACCATCTTGACTCGCCGATCTTCCTCCGCCTCCGCCCTTATCTCATTCTGTACCATTTGCCGCTTCTCCCTTCCTCTGGCTTTGTCATAGCGGGGCTTGGGGAAACAGCCAAGACCTGCACGGCCCACTGCGGTATTGCCCACTAAGATGTTGTGCCATAGCCTTGCCTCTGCTCTGTCAACAGCTTCTTGTGCCTTCCATTTCCTCCCAGTTTTCACTTGGATTCCTGCTGTGGCGACTTTTCTGTCTGTGAAGTCCCGGTACATTATGAGCTCCCTAGCACGTGTGACCTTGAACTCCTCCACTATGCCACTGATTGGAAGCTGCAGCATGGTGGAATGGCCGTACAGAGCGATGCTGCTGAGGGATCGAGGAAGCCCAAGCCACCTCCGGAGAAACTGACTAATTTCCACCGTTGACATGGGCACCTCGTAGACAAGCAGGGGCCAAAGGAGTCTTGGCAGGACTCCGTGCTGGTACATCCAGGCTTTGAATTTTCCTGGTAGCCCAGACTTGTCAATTTCTGTGAGCCATGATGTCAGTTCCGCCTTGGTTTGCTGGAGTGCCTCGAAGTCCATCATGGAGCTGTCGAAAACTTTGCCCAGACTTTTGACTGGTTTTTCTGTCACCGTTGGAATTGGGGTCCCTCATATGGCAAAGCGATACTGGTCAGCCACTCTGCCATTCTTCAGGACCAGAGACCTGGACTTGGCAGGCTTGAAGCTCATTCTCGCCCATGAGATGAGCCGCTCCAGCCCCTGGAGTAGCCATCTGCAGCCAGGAACAGAGGTCGCCGTCACCGTTAGGTCGTCCATAAACGCACTTATGGGGGGCTGCCGAGTGCCAATTCTCGACAAAGGGCCCCTACATTCCACCTCAGCTGATTTGACGATCATGTTCATTGCCAGGGAGAAGAGTGGCACTGATATAGTGCAGCCTGTTATAATACCCTTCTCCAGGCGTTGCCAGGCTGATGTTACCCTCAGCTGGAAGTTGTTATATATCCAAATGACCTTAATAATTTTCAGCCTATTTCAAATCTTCTATTTGTTTCTGAAATTCTTGAAAAAAACAGTTGTACCTCAACTCCATGCCCATTTGGCCGATAATCTATATGAACAACTTCAATCCAGCTGTACTTTTCAACCAAACCTAATGCTACACTCCCATCTTCATCTCTTACTGATTGTCTCCTTGAAGTAAAGCATTGGTTTACCCTAAATTTTCTTAAATTGAATTGCAATACAACAAACTTCTATTGATTGGCACTAAATCAACATTAGGTAAATGTCATAATCTCTGCATTTTGGTTGATAACTATTCCATATCTCCCTCTCCTCACGTTAAGAGTCTGGGTGTAATCCTTGATAGCACTCTTTCTTTTGTTTCTCATGTTAATAATATCAGTCAGCTTATTTCCATCTTCGAATAAATTGTCTTCGTCCTTCACTTGTTTAAAGTTGCCTATGACCTGTGAATTCTACTTGCACTGTTTATTTTTGTACTCATTTTTATTGTCTATTTTTAATTTGTTTGTTACATTAAATTATGTAAGGTGACCTTGAGTGCCAAAAAAGGCACTATTAAATAAAATGTATTATTATTATTATTATTATTATTATTATTAGTCTCCAAATCAGCGGCAATCTTTATGCCAACTTTAAGCCAAACTTGTCAGGTTTTTTAGCAATGTATTGCAGGAAAGGACAGCAGACCTTGGTTGGAAAGAGCTGCTCATTGACAGTAATATGTTGTCCTGGCGTGTAACACAGAGTGCAGTTATGTACAAAACATTGCCAGATGTCCATGATTGTCGCTCTTTACACATTCTGCATGGGTGTCCTTGTCATCAAAGTGCAAGTACCGCATTTATAGCGGTCACGCAATATCGTGTTCTTGATTGCAGGCACAGCGTACTTCTTAGACCAACAATCGGCCACCGCTCCAACCGAGCAGAGTATTGCTCGCAGAAAAAGTACTGCGATGAATCGACTTGCTGACAGACAGGTTCCAGCTCTGATCTGTTCTGTGGGCTTCATGGACCATGCAGTATGTGATGGTCCTCACCATCTCTGTTGATCAAACAGAAAGCTCTGCAACCTGCTTGTGATTCTGCACTGTATGAGTAAAAGAAAAATCGCAATACTTACATGTAAAAAAAATAGCAGGCATAATTCAGTTTAGTGTTTTTCTTCTATATGTGGTAGTCAACTATTTAAACCCTGTGTTGCCTGCCTTTAAGATAGGGTGACCAAACGTCCGTATTTCCCGGGACATGTCCGTATTTCCCGGGACATGTCCGTATTTCACGTCCGGCGTCCCATTTTTTTTTTTGTCCTGGTTTTTAAATTACCTTCATCGGGCCATTAATTATACAGGCACTAGGACCCTGAGCACGGCACTGCATGACACGGAATCCCTGAGCCTCATCAGTTGAGCCTCATCGTACTCAACTGGCGGACCGCGGTCCGGATCCGGGAGAGACGGGAGAATTAATTTTAAAGCAGATTGTTACATCCCCCCCCCCCTTCCCCCCCCACCCGCTCAACAACTTACACACAAAGTGTCCTGGTTTTCCCAAATTAAATTATGGTCACCCTATTTAAGGGTAAATTATGTCGGAAGTTGGTTTGTAATTTGAATGCGTTTTGCTTAAAAGGGTGGAGACCTAAGGAATCTGCCTTTGTGCCCCTACCCCTCCCGGTCGTTGCTTCAGTGCAAGGTAGGAGCAGGTTGCTACTTGCGTTGGCTTTTGTCGTCTAGTAGTTTGAGAAATATTCTTTTATTTAGCTAATACTGCGTCTCGTGAATCCCTTGGCCTGTATCCAGTGATTGCAACCCTCAGGTAATATCAGTATTCGGTATGTTCATTTGCGTGTTGTGTTGATTGCAGTGCTATTAGCCGGTGGTGACTGGCTCCCTAAACTAAAAGGTTTCTGCGCAGTGTTGCGACGTGATTGTGCATCCAGCTAGCGCGATTGGATCAGAGCACCTGCAGTTTGTGCGTAATTGCAGCCTGCCTTGGTGTAGGAGCTGCCGTTTTGCCTCAGAACTGTAGCGATTGTGTCATTGTCAGCACGGTCTGCTGAATTTGGTTTTTAATTATTTGGTTTGGTATTTCTTTAATGGCCTGGCTGGAAGGGAGCAGCCGACTACTTCTAGCGAAGCGTGTGTAATCGCAGGGCGGCAAGCCACGGTCAGGGTGTTTATCTTTAAGGCAGTGCTATTGTTATCATTATAAGTACTATTCGTTTTATTACCATTATTATTATTTGTACCTTAGGTTGTAATTTTATTTTTTATTGTTTTGTTATATTTGGATTTACTGTTGTGTTTTCCTTTTAAAGTTTGTTTCATGAGCTGCAGACACTGAGTGCGAAGAGACTGGATTTTCTTTGGTTTGCTGTTTTCACTGTTTTTCCTTTCTTTACTTTGTTTAATTGGAGTTTTGCACTTGTGTGTAGTGGTTTTTGTTGTGGCACTCTGTGCCTTTATGCCTTTTTAGGGCTGGGGTAAGCGTAAATGGGGTTGGTTGAATTAGTAATGAATACTTATTAGTGGTTGTTTTAAATTAAGGTTGTAATAAATCGCTTTGTTTTAAGATTCATATCCATTTCTTATAGATGTGTGTTTGAATGTTTTGGAATTGTGTCAATAAAGCTTTGTGTTATTGTGTATTTATCTTTCTCTGCCTTTTTGGTCTCAATGAACCTGTGTGCTGATATACTTCTCAAGGTGGAACTCCCTGGGTGGCGTAGTCATTTGTAAATTCCTTAAATTTAATTGTCACGTATGGCTACGGCCCCTCTCCTAGCTGTCACTCCGGGTTCCCTCGTGTCTGTGTTCCTTGCCTGTTCATGTCTCCGTGATTCCCTGTTAATTACCACGCCCCTGTGTCATTGTCATCACCTGTTCCTTGTTTCAGTCCTGTGTATATTAGCCCCTGAGTCTCCCTTGTCCTTCGTCGGTTGTTTTGGTTGTTTCGTTCTCTCTTGGCTGTTGTGGTTGTTCATGGTTTGTTCGTTGTTACTTCCTAGTTTTGTTTGCTTATCGCCCGTTTATTTCTTGTTCTCTGTGTTTCCCTGGTTGTGTTTTCTTGTGTTCATCATGCCCATTTACTCCTGTTACTCTGACTGCCCTCCTATTATGACCCCGGATTGTTTCAGCGACGATGAATATGGAATGTCCTTTAATAAATCTCGCTCTTCTCAGCATTTGTGTCCGTCCCCTTGCTCCGCAGCGCGAGCTGCGTTACATTAATACATAGTTAATTCTTGGTCACGAGGCACATCTCGTGACCTGCCACTCCCCGCCACATATACATCTACAGAAAGAGGAAATATGTCAGGGAAAATGCACTTCAGTACTTTTCTTCAATATATCTACAAAAGAGAAAATATAGCTGGCCAAAATCAGTTCAATGCTTTTTTCTATACATATCTACAAAAAGAGGAAATATAGCAGGCAAAATTCACCTCGGTATTTTTCTTCTATACATCTACAAAAAGAGTTTTACATTACAGTGGCATGCTTTGTAGGTCCTGCGATTTCACTGTATGTAAAAGTGGTGTTGTCGTGTCCACGAATGCGTACAACATCTGTATTTTCCCAAGTGGTGCCATATTTTGCATTTATGTTTGTTGCAGGCCTACTGACATGCTTAGCAACAGAACACTTCTTTTGTGGAGGGCTAAGGTTTTCTTCATCCAATTGTCCTGTGGCCTCTGCTAGTTTATGCAGTACCTATTACAACTGTAGAGGCCATGGAGAGAAAGATCAGCAGCTACTTACGAAGATGGCTTGGCCTACCCCGAAGCCTGAGCAGTGCTGCCTTGTATGGCAGTAGTAATATTTTGCAGCTTCCATTCAGAGGACTCACTGAGGAGTTTATGGTGACCAGAACTCGAGAAGCTCTGTAGTACAGGGAATCTAGGGATGAGAAGGTGGCGTTAGCTGGCGTCCAGGTGCGGACAGGCCAGAAATGGAGGGCAGACGAGGCTCTGGAAATGGCAGAGTCACGTCTGAGGCAAAAGGCATTGGTTGGGTCCATAGCATCAGGGCGTGCAGGTATTGGCTATTTACCATCTATCAGGGTGGACAAGGCCCAGGGAAAACAGCGGCAACAGCTCATCCAGGAAGAAGTGAGGGCAGGCGTAGAAGAAGAACAAGCCAGCACGATGGTGGGAATGGGACAACAAGGAGCCTGGACTAAATGGGAAAATGTTCTGCAAAGGAAGATCACCTGGTCCAACATTTGGAGAGCAGACTCCCTTAACATCAGGTTCTTAGTCCAGGCGGTTGATGATGTCCTACCTAATCCATCCAACCTCCATGTCTGGGGCAAAGTAGAGTCACCATCCTGCCCCCAGTGCCCAGGACGGGGATCCCTGGAACACCTCCTCAGTAGTTGCCCGAAAGCACTTGGAGAGGGGCGTTATCGCTGGCGCCACGACCAGGTGCTAAAGGCGGTTGATGAGAGTATAGCCAAGGCCATTAAGAGCATCAAGGGACACTGCAAGCCTAAGTCCATCAGGTTCCACAGAGCTGGAGAGAAGCCCAATATTCAAGCAGAGGCCAGTTCAGGTCTCCTTACCACTGCCACAGATTGGCAGCTGGAAGTGGACCTGGGCAAGCAGCTAAAGATTCCAGCAAGAATAACATCGACTCGGCTCCGACCAGATATGCTCATTGTGTCTGATTCCACCAAGCAGTTGATCATTCTGGAACTGACAGTGCCCTGGGAAGAACGCATGGAGGATGCAAATGAAAGGAAGCGTGCCAAGTACCAGGAGCTGGTGGAGGAGTGTAGGAGCAAAGGCTAGAGGACATACTGTGAACCTCTGGAGGTGGGATGCCGAGGATTTGCAGGGCGGTCCCTTTATAAAGTCCTCACCATGCTGGGCCTCCCCAGTGAGGCAAAGAGGAAAGTCATCAGGTCTGCAACTGAAGCTGCAGAAAGAGCCACAAGATGGCTTTGGATCAAGAGGGCTGGTCCATGGACGAATGCTGCTGGGACAAAGACCGGAGTCTGATCAACTCCGGTCGGGTCGCCTGGGCGAGGGTGTCTGATGTTGAAAGACCCGAAACACCCAGTGACCCCAGGATACATCACTGATGATGTGTCCCAGCGCATCAGCAAGATGTATCTTTCACCTCCACTCATATCTGCACCAGTTGAAAGTGCCAGATCTGAGTCTTCAGCACTAAAAGAAAGTTCCTCTCCTCCATCGGAATCGCAGTCATCCATTGCGTTCAAAAGAGCCAAAGCTGTCAAAGGAGTGTAAATCCTCTTGTGTGCCATCGTAGTGTCAGTGTCTTCCTCGCAGAACAGGAAAAATATATGAAATGACTCACCTGTGTTTGTGTGTCTGTTTTTATCCCAGCTTGGAGAAGACCACACCCCACCCATCTTCAACAGGTGTAAATTTGTGGACCTTCACCTCGGCCTGTGCAAAGGCGCTAATGACATGCTAACCAATACTCTCTCATTTCCATATCTTTATATCTGATGGATAAATAGATGTATGTATGGATGGATAGTCAGCCAACCTCTGGGTTAAAATTTAGAAGTTATTTGTTTTATACTATCCAAGTACAATCTGGAATTATGTAAAAAAAAAAAAAAAAACTAAATTGATATGGCTAAAATTTGACGTAGAAATAACATAACATGAAGCTAAACGTATGCGAAACCAAGCTAAACATGAACGATAAAAACAAGGAATAACAAATCACAAGGCGGAAAGCACACAATAATCGACAGCCAGGAAGACAAACACAGGTTTGAATACATTAATTAAACAAGGAACTAAACTATGAACAGGTGAAATTAATGAGACAAGGCAGAGACTGAACATAAGGGGCGTGAACACTGACAAATGCTGGAGAATGTTGCAGGCAGCAGAACGTTCTCCACTGCGTCTCCAGACTCTGTCACGTCCATCACATGTGCTCAGTGTGAATCTGCTCTCATCCGTGAAGAGCACAGGGCGCCAATGATGAATCTGCCAATCTTGGTGTTCTCTGGCAAATGCCAATCGCCCTGCATGGTGTTGGGCTGTAAGCACAAGTCCCACTTTTGGACGTTGGCCCCTCATATCACCCTCATGGAGTCTGTGATCCAGTCTATTTTGGCTTTTTCCCTCTGAGGTCAGGGCTGGTCTGCCGTCATTAGATAGATGACACAGTTCAGGTCAGGTTACTTTTTAAGTTCAGCAGTTATTTCCAAATCTCTGTTAGGGTTCTTCTGACTGCACTAGAGGTCTGAAAAGTGATAATAAACATAAGAGCTAAAATAACATAACCAGCAGTGATGTGGTGAAGAATGAACAAAGCCGTCTGCATGGAGGACGCCATCTTGGAGATGAGAGTAGGGGAACCTTCACTACAGTTCCCAGCATCTCTAGCTGCTCCATGCAGACTGAACTGGAAACACATCTCTCTCTCTCTCTCTCTCTCTCTCTCTCTCTCTCTCTCTCTTCTTTTTCCCTCCATTCTGTAGATTGTCTGGATGTCTGGTCACAGAGGAAGGCTGTACTTCTCTGGCTTCAGCTCTGAGGTCAAACCCCTCACACCTGAAAGAACTGGATCTGACCTACAACAACCCAGGAGAGTCAGGAATTAAGCTACTCTCTGCTAGATGGGAGGACACACTGGAGACACTCAGGTATGAAATGAAATAGTGTGTGTTTGTAAATACAATAAACACAACAGACCAGAGACAATTGACAGAAATGACAGTGTAGTGCTGGTACAGTGCAATGTAGTGTGAGTGGTGAGTTCTGAGGTAGAGTTAATAGATCCTGGGGAGAGCAGCAAACAGTTCTGGTGGGGATGGAGACATTTCAGTCATTGTATGCTGTGTGTGTGGGGGGGGGTGGTGGAAGGTGGGGTTCAGTGCAGTCTTTTTTTGCATGGGTGGGGTCAGATCAGTGTTGGTGCATGGTGGGGTGGGGTGGGGGGCTGTCAGTTCCGTCTCTGAGAGATTTAAGGAGCATGACTGCCTGGCGGACGAAACTGTTGCAGAGTCTGGAACTGGAGGCTCAGATGGTTCTGTACCTTTTTCCAGATGGCATCAGAGTGAAGTGAGTCTGTGTAATAGGTGGGATGGGTCTTCCACAATGCTGGTGGCTTTGCGGATGCAGTGTGTGGTGTAGATGTCACTGATGGAGGGGAGAGAGACTCCAGTGATATTCTCGGCTGTCCTCACTATCCGCTGTAGGGTCTTGCACTCCGAGATGTTGCAGCTCCCGAACCAGAAGTCATGCACAAGCTCAGGTTGCCCTCTACAGTCCCTCTGTAGAACATGGTGAGGATGGGAGGCGGAAGGTGTGCTTTCCTCAGTCTCCGCAGGAAGTAGAGGCGCTGCTGGGCTTTCTTTGTTATGGAGCTGGAGTTGAGGGACCAGGTGATGTTCTCTGCGATGTGGACACAGAGGAACTTGGTGTTCTTCACAATGTCCACAGCAGAGCCGTTGATGTTCAGCGGGTGGTGGTTTCATGGTCTTCTTCTGAAGTCAATAGGGGTGGGAATCGTTTACTATCTCACGATTCGATTCCGATTTTGGGGGCCACAATTCACCACGATTTAGAATCGATTTTGGGACAGTTAAAATCGATTCTGAATCGTAGTAAATGAGAATCGATTTTTGATATGTGAATTGATTTTTTGGCACACCTCTAGAAGTCAACAACCATCTCTTTGGTTTTATCCACATAGGTTGTTAATCCTGCACCAGTCTGTTAGCCACTGCACCTCCCTGTATGCTGACTCATCATTCTTGCTGATGAGGCCAACTATGGTTGTGTCATCAGCCAACTTGATGATGTGGTTTGAGCTGTACTTTTGCAGTACAGTCATGAGTCAGCAGCAGAGGTGGGTAGAGTATTCAACAATGTTACTCAAGTAAAAGTAAAAGTATGCATCCAAATATTTACTTGAGTAAAAGTAAAAAAGTACTTTGATAAAAAGCTACTCAAATGCATGAGTACTGTCTCGTGTCAATAAATTACATCATGGGAAATTGAATTACTGGAAACAATGACTTTTAATGATAACAAAAATAATTTATTAAAAATAAATATAATATATTGTCAGGGTTGAACCCAGGCACGTGCCTCCTGCCGCCACTAGGCGGAGCCCGCGAGCTGGTACCAGGGGCAATCAAGCCCGATAGGTTACACCTGTTCGGCTGCCTATTTAAAGCAGGCGACTTCAGCAACGCATTGCTGAAGTTGTCTGTTGTCACGCACTCTTACAGCCTAAGCCAAGTTCTCTCTTCTTCTTACTACGATTTCGTTGCTCTCTTTCTCTCGTTTTCCCCCTGAGTGTTCTCAGGTTGGTTTTGCTTTTTTTTGTCTTCTCCCTCTGTTCTTCGTCGGTTGTCCTCCAGTGTTCTGGTTGACAGTCTGACAGGTAACCTGGTAAGAAGCCGCTGGTCTTGTACCAAAGCTTCGTCTTTTATTTTGTGTATTTTTCTCCTCTCCTTCTGACACGTTGAGGTTTCTCCGTGTGTTTTTCGTTTTCCTGTTTTTCCCTTATTAGACGCGTTGTATTTCTTTCCGCGTGTTTTTTGTTTGTTTACTTACCTGTACACGTCGAGTTCCTCCGTGTTATCCTTCTGTTGTTACCCTTGAGTTTTATTTTCGTTTTTCCCGCATCTGCGGAGGTTTCAGTTGGCTGTCTTTTTGCCGTTTTATTTTTGGTTAGCGTTTGGGTTCTCACCACGTTTAAACCAACGCGTCACCGCCGTGATCGGCGGCAACGCGTTACATATATAAAATGTATTTATTATAAATTTTGTATTTTTGTTTGTTCCTAATTATTAGGCCTGTGTAACTTTAATGTGTTCCACAAAGGCACTAACTGATGAGACTGTCAGCCAATACGTGTAGCCAGGGGCGAGGCTAGGGTATTTTTAGTGGTGCTAGAGCACCACCGTGAAGTTGCTCAGCACCCCCTGGCTCAACACATTTTTTAAATATTATATTATGCAAAAACCTTGCTCTGCACCTGCGCAATAATTTGGTATTGTGCCTCTGTGAGCACTGGGGGCTGGGCACCCCTAAAGACCAGATCCTAAAATCGCCCCTGCGTGTAGCTACAACTTGACGCCAACTGAATCAATTTGTAGCAAACTTTGGTTCAACTAAATCATCATATAGGCTATTGCTAGTGTGTACACTCAGAATGTGAACTGGTTTTTAGTATTGCACTGCATTACATTTAATAATTACATCATACAAACGTTATGCCTCAGAGATCTAGCATTACACAAAATTATACACACGGCAAACTTATCGCATAGTATTTCCTCAAATTTGATGTTGAGTTCTTGTAGGCTGAAATGTCCACACGTTTTATCAGACACAACTGACAGCGCATTAACTTTTATTAACGTCCTTTTACACGTTTGTAATGTGAACATTGGCTGTATGTGAGGTCAGGGATGTTCGGTAGGTTTTTCTGTCACTTTCTTGCTACCGGTGGAAAACGTTTGCTTATGTGATCACGTGACTGACCGGCTTCATTTGATTGGTCACTCATACTCAGGTGACGAGACGTTGGTCAGTCTTCTCACTGAAAAGACGAATTATTTACAAAACGAAAGTAACGGTAGCGCGACGCAAATCTGATTGTAACAGAGTAAAAGTCGCGTTTTTCTCAGCACATATTTACTCAAGTAAAAGTAAAAGTCGTTCATATTAAAACTACTCTTACAAGTACATTTTTGTCCAAAAAGCTACTTGAGTAAATGTAACGGAGTAAATGTAACCCACCTCTGGTCAGCAGAGTAAACAGCAGTGGGCTGAGCACACATCCCTGGGGGGCCCTGGGGGGCACCGGTGCTCAGTGTGGTGGTGCTGAAGATGCTGTTTCCAATCCTGATTGATTGTGGTCTCTCAGTCAGGAAGTCCAGGACCCAATTGCAGAGGGAGGAGTTCAGGCCCAACAGTCTCAGTTTTTCGATCAGATGATGAGGAATGATGGTGTTGAATGCTGAACTGAAGTTGATAAACATCATTTGAATGTAACAGTCTTTGTTGTCCAAGTGGTTGAGAGCCAGGTGGAGTGTGATTGAGATGGCATAGTCTGTTGATCGGTTTGGATGATACGCAAACTGCAGTGGGTCCAGTGAAGGAGGGAGCTGGTTTTTGATGTGCCTCATGACCAGCCTCTCAAGGCACTTCATGATAATGGGAGTAAGTGCAATGGGACGGTATTGATTGAGGCAGGACACTGGGAACTTATTCGGCACAGGAACAATGGTGGACATCTTGAAGCACGTAGGCATGACCGCAGTGCTCAGAGAGATGTTGAAAATGTCTGTGAGAACATCTGTGAGCTGTTCTGCACATCCTCTGAGCACTCTGCCAGGTATACTGTCTGGTCCAGGGGCTTTCCGTGGGTTTACTCTGAGTAGAGGTCTCCTCACATCAGCTGAGGACAGCTTTTTTTTTACTATATGTATACCTCTAACACCTTGGGATTGCTGCTCAATTTCATTGTACATGTGCAATGTCAATAAAGTATCTATCTATCTATCTATCTATCTATCTATATATCTCAGTTTTTGAAAGCATTCTTACTTACATTTTCTACACCTGACTAAAACTGCTTGTCTGACTATCTTATTTAGGGTGGAGAATGAAAGTGAATTCACAATCAAACCAGGACTAAGAAAGTGTAAGGTCCTTGTTATCACTATAATGCACACATATGGTCACACACACACACACACACACACTAATGTCTCCTCCTAATGTGTCTTCTTCTGTGCAGATGTGCATATGTTCACACTGGACCCAAACATAGCACACAGACGTCTCACTCTGTCTGAGGGGAACAGAAAGGTGACGCATGTGAAAAAGGAGTGGTTGTATGCTGATCATCAAGACAGATTTGAGCACTATGGGAATGTGTTGAGTAGAGAGAGTGTGTGTGGAGACAGTGTGTGTGGACGCTGTTACTGGGAGGCTGAGTGGAGTGGAGATGCTGTTGAAATAGCAGTGACATATAAAGGAATCAGCAGAAAAGGACGTGGTTTTGACTGTGAGTTTGGACGGAATGAAAAATCCTGGAGTCTGAACTGCTGTAAAAACACTTACACTGATGACGACGATGATGAACAGTCTCTGTCAGGCACTGATGACGACAATGATGAACAGTCTCTGTCAGGCACAATAATAAATTACACTGCCAGGCACAATAATAAATCCTTTGTCATCCCCGTCTCCTCTTCCAACTCTAACAGAGTAGGAGTGTATGTGGACTGGCCCGCCGGCACTCTGTCCTTCTACAGCGTCTCCTCTCACACACACACACTCACACACTTACACACATTCAACTCCACATTCACTCAGCCCCTCTATGCAGGGTTCTGGGTCGGTCTTTTCTCCTCAGTGCGTGTGCTAGAATAACCTCCTGTGTCCTACTGGAAGAACTGTATCTCCATGGTAACACTCCTCTGCACACATTACTGGACAATAAACAGATAAAATAAAAAAAATTTTCCCATTTGTCCTCTCTCCTTCTCTTTTTCTCCTTTACTCCCTCATTCCAGCTCACCCACCTTCTAATTCAGCACACCTGTCACATTTCATTACACTGCCCTTAAGAGCTTACAGGTTCCACTTTGTGCTTTTTTGCTGCTTATTGCTTTGTTTTGTATCATGGGCAATAAACACTTGACAGCTTTAATCCTGCTCCTGCGGCCTCTGTCCCCTCACAGATGTCTCATGCACACATTAGAAACATTATTTTGCTTTTATTTTTGCTTTGAAATGTTATTTTCCATCACATATACACAGAAACACACCTACAGTTAATAACTTGGAATGTGTAGTTTTAAAAAAACCTTCAAAAAAACAAATTTTCTGGCTTATCTCTCACTGTCAATCCTTCACTCACATGTGCACACACACACACACACACACACACACTTCTATATGCTCTTGCACAATTAATTTCCAGTGTTGGGAACGTTACTTAAAAAAGTAATTAGTTATAGTTACTCACTACGTGTTCAAAAAAGTAACTGAGTTAGTAACTGAATTACTCTATAATAAAAGTAACTCGTTACCAGGGAAAGTAACTATTTGAATTACAGTTAAAAAAAGTTATATGCCAATGAATAAGGATTTTTTTGAAAAAGCAGTTTTCACAGTCAGTTGAAATGAGTAGATCAGAAAGGTGTTTAACTTTTGATATTTATTGCACATCAACAGACCAGTGCAGGAGAAAATCCGTTAAAATCCCAAATATTTGTAAAAAAAAAAAAAAAAAGCAAAAGTAAACAGTTACACTATATAAAGTGCATTTACATCTATCAAATTAAATTAAATTATTTCAACCTGAGACAACTGGTTTGTTCACAACAGAAGTAAACTTAACAATAAAACCTCTATTCTTGTCACGTATGGCCGCGGCCCCTCCCTTAGCTGTCACTCCGGATTCCCTTGTGTCAGTGTTCCGTGCCTGTTTATCCCGCCCCGCTCGTTTGTCTCAGTGATTCCTCGTTTGTTACCACACCCCCGTGTCACCCCCGTTGCCCTCACCTGTTCCCTGTTTAAAGTTCTGTATATATAGTCCCTGAGTGTCCCTTGTCCCTCGTCGGTTGTTTTGGATGTTGGATGTTTCATTGTTCTATTGCCCGTTGTCGGTTTCCCGGTCTTTGCTTGTTACATGTTTCTGTTTTGTCATGCCCGTCTTTGCTTGTTTTTTGGACTGTGTTGAACACAGACTGGTTAAGTGACGATGAGTATGATATTCCCATGAATAAATCTCGCTTTTCTCAGCGTTTGTGTCCGCCTCCCTGTTCTGCGCCATGCAGAACGTTACAATTCTTAATTAAATAAATCAAATACCCAGTCTGGTATACATTCAGGAACTTCAAGTATTTTCTCAAATAATGTTTATATCGCCACCTTGAAAATGCTAAGTTTTCTTCGGCTTGCTATGATGCCCCAGTAAAGGACTGTTGAACTACAGTTAAATTATACTGGGTGTGAGGTTGGGGGTGAGTATTCTCACTCACAGCAGTCACAGTCTGCGTTCCAACAGCTCTTCCCACCGCATCAATCATGTGGGGCACTTGACGTTGACTCTCAATAGCTGACTCCACTCAACTTTCCGATACACCAGGGCAATGCCTAATCCAATCAGCAGAGCCACCGCGATCAAAGTTCCAAATAAGAACACGTCCTCAACATCTTCCAGGGAGAGAGCGGCAAGATTTTGTGTCTATTTGTAATGCAACTCGCACTGCGGAGCGAGGAGACGGACACAAACGCTGAGAAGAGGGAGATTTATTATAGGGAATACCAAAACCATGGTCGAATGGACAGGCGTGGGTCAAACCGGGAGGGCAGCCAGAACAGGAAAGGTACACAAGCATACTAGGACAAGACAACTAAACAAGACGGAGAAACATGGAACAGGCAGAGATAAACGGATAACGGAAGGCACAAAAGAGCGAACTCACGAACAGGATAACAGCACAATGCACAAAACCACAGATAACCAGACTGGGGATTTACAGGGACTATATGAACACAGAACTAACAAGACACAGGTGAGGACGATGATGACACGGGCGTGGCAGACAGACAGAAACCGGGGCTACAGACAAGCAAGGCGGGGCTAACGGGCAAAGAACAACAGGGCCACAAGGAACAGAGACACTGGAGTGAAAGCAAAGGGAGGGGGGCGTAGCTATACATGACACTATTAGTATTTCTGTCATCATGTGTTCATTTGTGAGTATATTTAGAATACTTTTCAGTTGTGTGGACAGATAGCTAGTTGGCATATAGCTAATTTCTGCTCTCCCCCTCCACCCTCTTTGCAAACATTCCAAAGTGAATGCTATTTCGCTGGCAGTGACAACACTTTCTTTCTGTTTGTAAGGTACATGTTCGTTATAATCAAATTTTATATTTTATGTTAGTGAGAATTGCCCCAGTCGATGAGCACCACAGTAATGCAAACATTCCAAAGTGAATGCTATTTCCCTGGCAGTGACGTTGCTTTCTTTCTGGGGCGAGTTTCCCGAAAGCGACGTAACTTTAAGAACGCTGTTTTTACGCTGGTTTCCCAAAACCCTTCTTATCTTTCAAACTTACAAACGAGTTCTTATGTAGCACTTACTTGATTCCACCCCGCGTTTGCTCAGAACAGGGCAGGGGCGGACTGGCATACATTAGTACCGGGGATTTCCCTGGTGGGCCGATGGGTAAGTGGGCCGCCGGTGGTTTAACTCAGCCCGTGGAGGAGCCATTGCCGCGCACTGCGGCCCCGGCCCGTAGTCACGCTGCTGTATAACAGTGTTATTACCTCCCCCGCTCCAGTCAGGCAAACCTGCTCAGTGCGTGGCTGCGGACTGATCCTGTAAACACATGAACGAGTTGGACCGCGGACTGGGCCAGCTGATGCGGGCTGACGGTATGCAGCGGAGATAAAAAAAAACAACTTGTCCCAGAAAATCCGGGCCGGACTATGAAAATATACAGCAGCTGTGTCACTTATTAATACAAGTAGTCACAAACTGGAAAAGCCTTGTCCATACTAATGCCACATTAATTATATCTTGTTGTTTGTATCCCACGAGTGATAAGTCAAGAGAGAGACACCAGTTGCACACTGACACTGCTGAGGGTCTAACTCATCATGTGATCCCTCCTCGACATGGTTGACACTACTGAAACGTGAAAAAATAAGTCCGCATTGCCATAAAGATGGAGCAGTCTAAGCCAGGGTCTAAACAAACTACGAAATGTAAAGGTGGCGCTGAAAAGCTGAGAGAGAAAAAAAGAAAAGGAGGGAAACTTTTTTGATAATGCAACTGAACAGTAGCACTGTTTGCTCTCCCCTCTTCCCCACTAGCCTGCTGCACCCCTGGCACACGCCCCCCTCCAAAGTTTGTGTAGCTGCGCGATATTATTTGTAAATTTATTTGTTAACGTAATACAAGTGAACCGTTCAGTCAGACAGCTATTTGTTGTGAAATACAATTACAATTTCAAGCATTTTTAAGTAGGCTATGTTAGCCAAAATTCCAGCACTTTTCAAACCTGGAACACAATGCAACATTAAAAGTAGTCAGGTAAATGTTCCTTCCCCTGTTATTGAGGGGTGTTTCTTTACACTACAACATATCGTTATGGACAACACTGCACAGAATTACGTGAACGCGCTCGCGCTCCCACAGGTTCGCGCGCAGCACGCGGAATCGAGCGCTACGGTCAGACGCAAAAGCATAACTGAGCCAAGAAGAAAGCAAAAATATATATTTTTACTAGGGATAATAAAATAGTATGAATGAATGAATGAATGAATGTTCGCACTCATTCATTCACACAGTTACTTGGATAAGTAACTTTAATCTGATTACTGGACTGGAAATAGTAGCGCATTATATTACTGGTTACCAAAAAAAGTGGTAAGATTAGAGTACACAGACTGTGCCTATCCCTGTTTGCTAACTCTAATAAAAGTCAAACCAAGACTGGATTAATTCGTCACGCATCATTACATGGTGTCAGAATTGATGACTTCACGTGCCTCAGGGAAGAAAAGGAATAAAGAGCTGTAATGTCGAAGTTTCACGCACCTGAATCCTTTGATTTCACCTAGCCGGCGTCATGGCCTGTCTGGAGACAGCGTTTCTCCCACTTTCGGACCGCAACAAAGCTCGACCATGAAGACGGTGATGTACAAGTTAATTCTCTTCTCTATGCAATGGGCAAAGAAGCAGAGCCTATTTTCAGTATGTTTATATTTACTGCAGAGGAAGAGGCTAACTACTATGGAGCTGTGGTGAAAAAGTTTGACGACCATTTTGTGCCGCGTCGCAATATAATACACCAGCGCGCGTGCTTCCACAAACGCACACAGCGGAGTGAAGAGAGTGTGGTGGCATTTGTGAGGAGTTTGTATGAGATGACTGAGCACTGCAAATTTGGGGCAAAAAAAGATGAACACATACACGATCGTATTGTGATTGGGGTGTCTGACAGCGAAGCTCTGTTTGAGAAGCTCCAGCTAGAACCTGAGCTCACTCTGGAGAAGGCAATACAGGTGGCAGGCCAAGCAGAGTTAGGTAAAATTCAAAATGCAGGCATGAGAGCACAGTGCGTGGACCAAGTGGGACACAAGAATAAGCCGTTTAAGTCACATGCCAGTGGGAAAAGTAAACCTCACATAAAACAAGGTGAAGCCAGCACCGTGAGAAGCTGTTCAAGGTGTGCACGTATGCATGAGCCTAGAGCATGCCCCGCATGGGGGAAAATATGCTGCAAGTGCAATAAAACTGGGCATTTCGAAGCAGTGTGCAAAACGAAGGCTGTTAAAGAGGTCACTGTCACCCAGGAGCTAAGTAACAGTCAGGATTCCTGGTTTTTAGGCCATATCTCAGATGATGCTGACGTTAAAGATGATTGGCAAGTTGAGCTGCAGCTAAATGGCACTGCTGTGTATTTCAAAATTGATACTGGAGCAGATATTACCGTAATGTCCGAGGACGAGTTTACCAGGTTACCACAGCAACCCAAACTAGAATCAATCAAGGCTAGCGTGTGTAGTCCTGGTGGACAGTTGATCTGTCTAGGCAATTTTCTGGCTTCCACTCAAAGAAAGGGGCAGACTCACCTTTTGGGTCTATGTGGTAAAGGGCCCATATTCAAACAATCTGCTCAGCCGTAAAGTTGCTTACAGTATGGGGCTAGTACAGACACTAGACGAAGTTGAAATTGAAGATGACCTGTTTGGGGACATAGGCCCTGCGAAACTGCAAAACGATTAAGATCGAGCTAAAACCTGACGCCAAGCCATACAGCCTCACCAGCCCCCACCGCATGCCCTTTCCAATGCTACCAAAAGTAGAAGAGGAGTTGAAACGCATGCAAAAATTGGACATTATTGAGGAAGTTAAGAAGGCAACAGACTGGTGTGCACCTATGGTGCCTGTGATGAAGAGGAACGGGAAAGTGAGGATATGTGTGGACCTAAAAAGGCTGAACGAAGCTGTGAAAAGAGAGATATTCATGCTTCCTACTCTAGAGGACATAGCACCAAAGCTGTCTGGAGCTAATGTTTTTTCCACACTTGACGCATCAAGTGGATTCTGGCAAATACCCTTTGAGGCCTCCAGCCAGAAGTTGACAACATTTATTACTCCGGTGGGCAGGTTTTGTTTCAAGCGGCTCCCGTTTGGAATAACGTCAGCTCCCGAAAAATTTCAGAGAGAAATGTGTACGCTTCTGAGGGGTCATTCTGGCACAGTGCCAGTGATGGATGACATTTTAATCTATGGAAAAGACAAACAGGAGTGTTGGAGCCATTATGTACAGAATATAGTTTCTTTATTTGTAATTTATTTATTTGTAATGTTTGAGTTTGAATATAAGACTGACTGTTAAATATTGTCTCGCCTAATAATGTTAATTTATGCATGATGTCATTTTTAGGCTTGAAGCTGCAGTAGCCGCTGGAGTGACACAGCACAACAGTCTTTGACCGTGACTACACGGAGCTAAGCTGTATAGCGAAAAAGAAAGAGTTTGTACGTTGTCTTATGAGAAATGTTTCATTTAGTAAATTTTGAAAACCTTCAACGAAGTCTCGCGTCATTGACTTGAATGCAAGAAGTTAAAAGAAGAAGAAGCTGCACTTACAAGGAGCATGACAAAAATCTCAGGGCCGTGCTGCTAACAATAAAGGAGTCTGGACTGAAGTTAAATCGAGAAAAATGCCAGTTTGGGAAAACAGAAATCCAATACTTTGGACACATAATTGGGAAGAAGGGCATCAGACCGGATTCTGGCAAAGTCAAAGCCATAATTAATCTTCTGAGTTCAACAAACATTACTAAACTGCGCCAAGTGCTAGGCATGATGAACTACCTGGGCAGGTTCCTTCCAGGACTGTCAGCTGTCCTGCACCCAATCACTGAACTGCTTAGGAGTGACACAGTGTGGATGTGGGGTGACGCCCAAGAACTAGCATTTAACTGGGTTAAAGATATGCTAGTTTTGGCAACTTCCTTGGCATTCTACGACAGCAGTAAGCCCACTGTGGTGAGTGCTGACGCAAGTAGCTATGGCCTTGGGGCTGCCCTACTACAAGAGCAGGGAGAAGAACTGCATCCAGTGGCTTTTTGCTCTCGAACATTGACCCAAACAGAGCAGCGATACTCCCAAATAGAGAAGGAGTGCCTGGCCGGAGTGTGGTCATGTGAAAGGTTTGCAAAATATCTACAAGGTATGGACAGATTTTGTCTCCAGACAGATCACAAGCCGCTTGTCCCCCTAATAAATTCATATGACCTTGACAAAGCACCACTTCGATGCCAGTGCCTGTTAATGCATATGATGAGATTCAGTGTAACAGCAGTCCATGTTCCAGGAAAGCAGCTAGTAGTAGCAGACACACTGTCTAGAAACCCACTCACAGAAAGCAATGTGTCTGACACGGAAGAGGATGTGAAAGCATATGTACAGGTCATTATGTGCACCAAGCCAGTGACTAGAGACAGGCTGGATTCATTCCGTACTGCCACCCAAGAGGATGCTGATTTAAATGCGGTGGGCAAGTATATCCAATAAGGCTGGCCCAGGGCAGCATATCGCTTGTCACCCTCCCTGCATGAGTTTCATGCTGTGTGGGCTCACCTGTCTGTTGTGGATGGACTCTTGCTTTATGGTGATAGAATTGTCGTTCCAGCATTGCAAAGGAAGGATGTACTACGCAAGATACACGAAGGTCACCAGGGCCTCACAAAGTGCAGAGCAAGAGCTAACATGTCTGTGTGGTGGCCGGGAATAGGACATGACATCACCAGGACAGTTGACATATGCAAATTCTGTCAGCAAAATAAACCCACATAAAGGAAGGAGCCGTTGGTCACTACTCCACTGCCAGAAGGCCCTTGGCAGAAAATAGCAGCAGATATATGTGAGCAGGATGGTAACAAGTTCCTGGTTGTCGTAGACTACTACTCGCGTGACATTGAAATAGCTCACTATTTCAATGTGAGCCGACACTCACTAGCCAGCAGGTGATAGGCTGTCTATAGACAATGTTCGCCAGATGGGGAATCCCATATGAGCTGGTAAACGACAATGGAACTCAATTTACCTCTGCAGAATTTGTGAGCTTTACAAAGGTATATGATTTCACCCACATAACCTCCAGCCCACATTACCCGCAAAGTAACGGTGCAGCTGAGAGGAGTGTTGCCACAGCAAAACGAATCTTGCAACAGCCTGACCCTCAACTGGCACTCATGAGCTACCGAGCTTCCCCGATTAATGAGTCCTGCAGAGCTGATGATTGGACAGCAGATTAGAATGACCGTTCCATTGCTTCACAAAAATCTGAAGCCACATGCCATTGATTATGATAAGGTGCGCAAGAAAGATCAGCGATATACAGGCATACAGATCTTTCTATAACCGGCGCCACTCTGTACGCACGTTGCCTATTCTGCAGCCAGGACAGAGTATTGGAGTCAAACTAGATGGGGAAAGGAGATGGCATATGCCTGCAACAGTACTCGCTAAAGCATCTGAGCCCAGATCGTATCTGGTGAACAGACAATGGCACCATAACACGCAGGAATCGAAGACATCTGCAAAGTGCCCCGTGTTCATCTGAAGACACAGAGCCTACAGGAGATAGCATGGAAACATCTTCTGCTACAAATCCACCTGTGGCCCCTGATGCACCGATATGGAAAGACCTTTCTTCAACACCAGTGTCCACCGAGCAACCACTGACACAGCGGCCCATCCCTGATTCTACTGTGGCCAAGAGACAGGTCAAGCCACCCGGTTGGCTAAAAAACTATGTTTGTTCATAAGCAACTGTTCCAGCTTGCGGAAAAACAGAAAAGAAAGGGAAAATACAACACATGTTCAAGGAAAAATGTTCTCATGTTCGCTGGAAAAGTATCCTTTGCAATGGACACTATGCAGATTTGCGTTTCTGAGAGGGGAAGAAATACCTGTTTTAAGGGGGAGATGTCATGCATTGTTATAGTTAAATGGGAAAGTCAGTGTATTTAGTGGCATACTTACACCATGTGTTCCCATTGGACTGTTGATGTGAAATCAGTAACGAGACAGACATTGGGGGCGGAACCAGTGTGTCTCTTTCGCGCCCCCTGTTGTGGTGTATATGTGTAATGACAAACTGTGGCTATCCCTATTTGCTAACTCTAATAAAAGTCAAACCGATGTCAAACCGCCCCTGTACATTTCTATATTATTAAGCCACAAAAGTGCTGTCCATCGCATGCCAAGCCTACCTATAAATAGGCAATTAACCTAACCTAAATATTTTATATATATATATATATATATATATATATATATATATATATATATATATATATATATATATATATATATATATATATATATATATATATTAGGGGTGGGACGCGATCAAAAAAATTAATCGAATTAATTACAAGCGTTGTAATTAATTAATCGAAATTAATCGCATTTTAATCGCATTTCAATATTTAACGTGAGAAATATTAATTTAAGTTTGAATGATGAATGAATCAATGAACATAAGCATAAACTTTAACATCTTGTTTATTTTTCCACCAGTCTACTACACAGACCAATAGATGAGTGCAGAAAACAAAGCAAACAGTTTTCAGAACACTGGAAATTCTGACCAAAAATGTTTAATTTTGGGAGCTTTGCTCATGATATTGGAAGAATAAGAAGAAGTGAAGTAAATCAGTTGTTTTTTAATACCATTTCATGCTCAAAGCAAATGACTGGATCTTTCATTCATCATCTATAATATGAGCTGTCACACCAAGATAATTCTTGTTGCTAACAGAGGTCCAGTGATCCCCAGTCAGAGCCACATTTAGGGCACTCTTCACAATAACCAAATAATGTGATGCGTAAAGTATTGTAATGATCCTTAAGGGATTATTGGGTTACTGTTTCTTTAAGTTAAGTTGTGTGTGCGAGTGGAAAAGTGCGCGAGGAGCGAGAGTGAGAGAGAGAGGATTCGGTTATTTTTCTTGAGTGAGTTCGCTTGTATTAATGTTTAAATAAAAGAGACGAGTTGTCAACAGTAAACTGTCCTGGTATTTAACCAACGTTACAGTATAAACGCCTCCGCCGCTCGTGCGAGGTGTGCGGAGTCGCGCGCGTCACTAGCGAAAGTTTAATCCAGTCTTGATTAGGTTTAATCAGTCTTAATGGTCCAATGAAGGTAATTTAAAAACCAGGACATTTCCTCACTTAAAAAAACCCCGGGACAGGATGTGAAATACGGACGTTTGTTCACCCTATCGTACTAGGAATACATTTATCAGCTAAGTGATCATTACTGACCTGCGCATTAGTACCAACATGTTTTGCGTTGAGGTGGTAACGAAGGGTGGAAGTGCTCGTGTGATAAGCGAACTCCTTCCTACATAAAATGCAAATAACACTATATTTATTTTTACTTCCATCTGGACGTTTCTTATATTTATATTTCCCATCCACCAGCGTAGCGTCTTCACTCATCTCCATCATGCTCATCTTATTGTGCGTCCATATAATCTGTATGTCTGGAACTCGTGCACTGAGAAACATTCACGGTGCAAAAGTGTCTCATGCGTTAAATGCGTAAATTTTTTTAGTGCGTTAATTTTCCTGTAATTAATTAATCGAAATTAACGCGTTAAAGTCCCACCACTAATATATATATATATATATATATATATATATATATATATATATATATATATATATCAGTGGGGAACCGTCAGGGCCCTCTACGCCCTCTCAGAGGGCCTAAAATATTCTTAAAGCATTAAACTAGGGAGTTTTTCCTTGCCACTGTCGCCCTTGGCTTGCTCACTGGGGGCTAGGACTCGGCACTTGTAAAGCTGCTTTGTGACAACAACTGTTGTAAAAAGCGCTATATAAATAAAATTTGATTGATTGATTGATATATATAATTATCCAATTTTATTTTATCTACTTACAGTTTGACATTCGACATCTAAACAATTACAAAAATATAAGCAAATAAAATATTCACCCGTGTCTATTCAATCTGTGTTGGAAGGTGAGGGGTTGAGTGGAAGCCTGTGAGCCTGTGTCTCCCCCTATCAGGACTGTGATGCCCGCTGTTCGTTTACAGAGGGCCTGGCAGTTATAATTCAGCGCAATACCAGTTTCAAATGACAGCAAAATTGACCAATCATATCTTCTCTCTTAGTGGGCGGGCTTAACTGTATGATAATTTCCGCCCGCTGTGGCGACGCTAGCTGTCGTTAGCACCATCGCTAGCTAGTTTCGATTCATCCCTTTGACGTCCTCGTGCGCGTTGTTTACATATTCCGCTTCCGAGAACCACGGAGCTGTGAACCTTATTTTGTTTGGAAACTTATTTTGCTTAAGATGTTATCTAGTACAGATATTATTGTTTATTGCGTTTTTAAAGCTGTACTGTCGTCTCAGTTTTTCTTTATTTAGTTTATTAAGAAAGGAAAAAAAAAATTTCGGGGGGGAGGGGGGGGGGTAGCGGGCCCAGGTTTAAAGGTCATGGTTCGCTACTGATATATATATATATATATATATATATATATATATATATATACATATATATACAGGGGCGACGAGGCTAGGGTATTTTTAGTGGTGCTAGAGCACCACCGTGAAGTTGCTCAGCACCCCCTGGATCAACACATTTTAAAAATATTATATTATGCAAAAAACTTGCTCTGCACCTGCGCAATACTTTGGTATTGTGCCTCTGTGAGCACTGGGGGCTGGGCACCCCTAAAGACCAGATCCTAAAATCGCCCCTGTATATATATATATATATATATATATATATATATATATATATATATATATATATATATATATATATAGTTTGCCAGTCTGTCAGGAACTCCCGGGCCACTTTTTCTCCCCAGTCCGCCCCTGATTTCTGATGTTGGTCCTAAATTGCATTCATTTGAAAAAATGGGGTGATCAAAATTATCCACATTCTGACAACATTCATACATTTGATTATGCCTTATCAAAGACTTACAAACATTCTTAAAATTTATTTTTGATGCCCACTGTTTGAAAAACCTGTGTTTTGCTTCAAATCGCATGCACATATGACGGACCATTGGTCCCAAAAGTTTAATTTGGGATGTGTGAATCAAATAATGTTGTTTTGGTGTGATGTTGTTATCTGGGAAAACGTTTTTCATATGCTTCAAGTGCTGTTCAATGAGTGATTTTAACTTGTTAACTGTATGTAGACCAATGACAGGAGCAAGTAAAATTTGAACTATCTCTATGAGTTCAAGAATGAGTGCAAAGGGTTCAGTACCTTTTGCTGTATCAATCAGAAATGGCAGAATTTTCAGCAGAACAATCATTTGCCCCGAGGACTGCTTTAACTTATTGTCACTGGAAGCTAATGTACTATAGGTAATAGGGCTTGGTTTATCTCTAATATCAACAGGAGAGTAAGGGAAACCAGTTACTTCAGCATTGAAAAGATCTAGGTCTAAGTCTCCCATAAGAACTAAGCGTTTCAACACACACTTAATTTCCAATGGAGCAATCCCTTCAAAAATTACATGCATCATGTCTTGGGGTGTTTGTTGGATCAAATTAAAAGCTGGGAAATCAATAAGTTTACTTCTTCTGTTTATACCATATGTTGTTTTTAAGCTGTTTCTGAGATACTCTGTGTTTGCCTTCTCAATTTCACTACACTGTCGAACGTGTCGTTCAAATGTCCGTTCCTCAAAATTACCCTCATCAAAATGAATTTGCATGTCCTCAAATGAACATTCACACTGCCTACATTTACTAAATGCAAAACCGACATCCTCTTTAAACCCACAAAGCTCATGTTGAGCCAAAGTATCTCCACATATTGAAACTAATGCTCCAAATATTTCACGTTCACCATTACTAGTTTGAATTTTAACTCCATCATGTAGTTTTACTAGGTCTTCACGTAGCCTTTGCAAGATTCCATCTACACCACTTTCAGAAAGCTCGCTCTTCTTTGCAATGGCAAGCAGACGAATGGCAGCAAATTTTGAACGATATTTAGGATTAATGTTTCCTAAAGTATAATAGAACATTAACAACTTATTTTTGGAGGCATGACACCCAAGTGGGTTACAAATTTCAATTTCGTCTGAGTACAGGATTATCTGTAAGGCTGAAGGGTGGACGGAAAATAATGGGTGAGACTTCATGAGTTCACCATCTATGATGTCATACAAATACTCACTTCTGTAATTCTGCTGCTCAGCTATCATTGCCAAAATTCTTGGATGGGACAATAACTGTTCCAAAGTGGAACATAATGAAAGCATTTGGGCACAGAAGTGATTAATCTTTTTTTTCCTTTTTTTAACATGCTAGCAGTATACCCAACAGAAACCTCCTCAGACTCCACAAAATTAAATTTTTTCTTTATCACACTATCCTGCCTGTAGGTGGTTGAAACAGAGGCAAGGGGTCCTCAATCTGGTCAAACACTGCCAAAATGTCTTCTTCAAGTCCACTTCCTTGATGTTGCTGGAAAACCTTTTTTAGCTGACTTCTCAGATTAGTCACCAACGAGGCTTGATACTGCTGCATTGCTGTGACGATATCATTCACACCACTCTGAAAAACAGAGTGAAATGAGAATAAAATACATTAGTTGTTTGCTATAAAAAGGGAAAATTTACATTTAGATAATTGTGCACCTATTTGACAAGGATTAATAATGGTATGATAAAAATATTTTAAAATCTCAAATCCCTCATCTGAATAATGGAAGAGAGTTTAATAAGCTTCAAGAAAATGCATTCAAGGTTGTTGCAGTTTAGGGAAAAATGTCATGAAATAACCTAGCCACATGCTAAAATAATAACTAATTTTGCATGACCACAAACCTGTGAAAGACGATGTTTCTCTCTTGCTGTCAATACAAGAGCTGTTGCTTGTCTCGTAAGATTGTGCCAGGGGTCATCCTTCAGAAAAAGTAAATAAATATCAGAGTTTAATGAACTGGTAAATCTTTTATCAAATAAAAATGGTATTGTGTTTAAGAATTCAATGTCAATAGACTTACCATAGACTGGCATGATGTTGTGCCATCTGCAAACTCACTTGGGCAAGCCACTGCTGTGTTTGGAATCAAGGTACCACTGATGGTCTGAGATGAAACAAGAGGCCTTGATGAGGTACGGACGCCATCATCAAAGCCAGAGTACAATGACATATTACTGTCAAATATACCAAAATGTGCTGGACCCACACTGTCTGGGTCAGGTTGTATTCTATTATTCTCAATCACTGCATCTTCTCCTGAGTGCAGTCTGATGTCTACAGCTGCATCTATCATTGGCTGGATTGTTGGCTGGTTCTCAACCACTGAATCAGTCCTGTTACTCAGATTTCTGTTCACCACGGATGAGGGTTCATTCCTTGTAGACCTGCAATTAACATTAGTAAATTAATTGACTATTTGATAAAAAGAGAATCAAGTACAAACTACACTGACAATTAGAATTTTTTTTCTATTCTCAAAAATACACTACATTTGATCATTTACTGTAGCTAACTCTAAAGTAGGAGAACGAAATTTTCTGACGCCCCCTCACTGTATATTCCTATTTTCGTTGAACAAGTGTACATGTACATTGTGCAATGACATTAAAGTATTCGTATTCGTATATGTTCTGGCGCCGGTGTTGTGTCCGATTCAGTTCCCCCTCCAATTCATGTTTCTTGTGCTCGCGGGCACGCGCGTTCACAAAAAAATTCAGCGAGCGACAGATTCCTGAAACTACGGAAGCTGAAACACAACAAGATGCGGTTTATTACGAAATCTGCTTTGACAAAGAGATTTATGCGGGTATTCCCTTATTATAAATTTGACTATTTCAACCAAAAAGCTAACGGCATGATTTGCGCGTTTTACTGACAACAACAAACATGTTAAAGGAGACACGTATGGATTTTAATATTGGTAAACGTTAGCCAACTTAAGTGAATAAAACGTTTACACGTGGCTATGTCATATTACTCCGAGATTATTCTCATAAAGAAAAAGTTGAGAAAACTCAAAATTTCAAGGCAACTTACTGCACTCGATTTTTGAGTTTTGATCCCAACTCAAACTCTTAAGTTTTTAAGAAATTCACTCAGTTGAGCCAACTTATTATTTCTTGTTCCAATTATTTATTTTTCACAGGTATATAAACTTCAGATTTTAAGTATTGCCTACAAATAATTACAAGTTATGCTAACTTACTATATCTTGTTCAGATAATTTATCTTGCCCATGTATATGAACCTCAAAATGTAAGTTACATACCAGGAGTTCCAAGTTTTTTTAAGTTGTGCCAACATATTATATTGTGGAATGGTGTGGGATAAAAAGGCCACAGACAAGTCCATTCTTATCAAGAACAGAGGTTTTATTCTCACCTCGCAAGAAAATTGGCACTCACAGGCACAATTAGATCAAACTCAAGGCCTTAACTAACTTGGCCTTACACATGAAACACAGGGGGAGGTAATGATGATGACAATGTTACACATACATGGAGGGGAAACTCAGATAATGCACATGTACATTAGAAAATGGACCGGGGTGACTTAACTAATAACACACAATTAATAATCAATAATATATAACAATATACAGACATAAACACCACATAATACGCATAACAGGGCCGGAGCCGCAAGGGCTCATGGGTAATGACGTCATCCCGACTATACAATATCTTGTTCAGATAATGTATATTTCCATACCTGTCAAGTGTCCCGTTTTGGCCGGGAAAGTCTCGTATTTTACCGCTCTGTCCCGGCGTCAACCCGTATTTTTATTTTCCAGTATTTTCCCGTATTTTCAGTTTTCAATTGTTATTTTTGTTAAAGCATTCATGTGCCGCTCCAAACTGAATTCTGTCACTAGCCTCGCGAGAACTGCTACCCAGACTACTGCAGGTGGCAGTTCTCTCGAAGCTAGTGACAGAATTTTGTTTGGCGCGGCACATGAATGCTTTTAAAAAAAATAACAATTAAAAACTAGCGGGTTTAGTCACATTTGTAGTTCAAAACATATTTGGGGTGTTTTTTCTTCACTTTTTGCCACTCCAAAGATGTTTTCGTCTCTCCTACAGCCTCGATTGCAGCTATATGCAAATAACCGATTATGCAAATTACGCGATACGCGATTACGTCAGATACGGGAAATGTCTCGTATTATTAAATACAAAACTTGACTGGTATGTATTTCACATGTACATAAATCTCTAAATTCAATACTAAGAATAGATAACTGAGGTTGGGTCATATAAGACAAATGACAAAACACATTTGGACGTTAATATTCAGTTCAGAGTAGCGTAGGTCGCTGCTTGCTGCAGGTGAAATCCATTTCAAGTTGTCCGAAGTCAAATTCTGGCAGAAATCGCAAACCCCGCCCCGTTCTCAACTAAGGAGTCAAATTGAGCATGCGCAGAGGAGTTGACCTGGCCTTAACTAGGGTTCAACTACAATTTGTATGTTTTGACAATGCAGGTTGTAAGGTCAGATCAACTTTTAACAAGAAACTCAATAAAGTAAGCCGATCTAATTACTTTGTTATAGTTTATGGTGCAATTAATTATTTTTGGCTCAGCTAAACTAAAAATCATAGTAAGGTGAGCAATTTTAAGTTCTGTTTTTTACAGTGCAGAAGAAGTCCGTGGTGGAGAGCACAAAAGACTACAGGCCCATTGCACTTACACCAGTAGTCATGAAGTGCTTTGAAAGACTGGTCTATAAACACCTGAGAGTCTGTCTACCTCCCAACCTGGACCTCCATCAGTTCGTCTATAAGGCAAACCGGTCCACAGAGGACGACAAACATTACACTCCACACTGCGCTGAGTCACCTGGAGCATAGGGGAAGCTATGTGAGAATGCTCTTCCTAGACTTCAGCTCAGCATTTAACCACATCATCCCGAGGATTCTGGTTCACAAACTCACGACTCTGGGTATCTCCACCCCCATCTTCCATGGATACAGAATTTTCTCACGGACCGCCCACAGTCTGTGAAATTAGGCCCCCACTTCTCCTCCACCATCACACTCAGCACCGGCTCCCACAAGGCTGTGTACCGAGCCCTCTCCTGTTCACCCTCTACACCTACGACTGCTCCCCGACCATCTTTCAAACACCATCATAAAGTTTGCGGATGACACCACCGTAGTCGGGCTCATCTCAGGGGAAAATGAGTCGGATTACAGGGACGAAATAAACCGACCGGGTGTCCGGGTGGTGCTCTGCCAACAACCTGCCACTGAACATTAAAAAAACCAAAGGAGTAATTCTGGACTTCAGGAAGGGCAGGACTGACCCAGACCCGCTTCACAAAAATGGAGTCTATGTGGAAAGGGTCAGATAGGTTCCTGGGTGTGCAGATCACCGACAGCATCTCCTGGTCTGAAAACACAACAATAGTGGTGAAGAAAGCCCAGCAGTGACTCCACTTCCTGAGAGTTCTCAAGAGGAACAAGATGGAGGAGAAACTGTTGGTGCGCTTTTATAGATCCATCATTGAGAGCATCCTCGTGTATTGTATCACGGCATGGTACAGTGGGTGCTCAGCAGCAGAATAAAAAGGCGCTGCAGAGGGTGATCAACACGGCCCAGGGGATCACTGGTTGCTCCCTGCCCAGCCTGGAGGACTTTGCCACCTCTCGCTACCTCAGAAGGGCGGTCAACATCACCAAGGACTCATCCCACCCCAGCAATCACCTGTTTGACCTGTTACCCTCAGGCAGACGGTACAGGTTGCACAAAACTCGTACAAGTAGGCTCAGGCACAGCTTTTACCCTAGAGCCATCACTGCACTAAACAACATGTAAATAACAGTAATAATGTAAATTCCCAACCCATGTGCAACAAAACCCATGTTAAATACTTCCCATGTGCAATACATGTAAGATATACTGTAAATAGCTTGTGCAATATTCAACATATCATGTAAGCAATCTACGAACCATTTGTATATGTTGCAATACTTTTTACTTTTAACTTATCGTTTTATGTCATGTGTATATTTATTGTCCTAACAAGCACCTTGGAGTGGAATCAAATTTCAATAAAGGCGATTCTGATTCTGATTCTTCTTTCCAGTTTATCTCTCTTCTTATGAACACTGAACAGGTGGCAGTTTCTTCTCAAACAAATGTGAGCTTTCTCACTTTGGCCTCTGCAAACCTGCTTATAACTGCATCCATATCAAGGGATTGTTGGACCTCATGCTCAATTGAGATGGTTGCAAGGGCAGACAGCCTATCATGGGCCATTGTAGATCGCATGTATGTTTTCAGGCATTTCAAGGTAGAAAAGCTTCTCTCACCTGAAGCAACAGTGACAGGAAGAGTAAGGATATGTCTTAGGGCTATGCTAACATTTGGATACATGTCTAAGACATTCTCCTTGTAAATGTAGTCTAACATTTGAAGTGGAGATGTGATGTGGAGGGAAAGACCTGATATCTCATTTGAGCTCCATCTTCAGGTCCTCTGCATCCACATCTCCTATTGCTTCCTCCAGTTTTCTGCAGCAATCATCAAGCTTCCCTCTCTGAATGATGCTTCTTAATAGGTCAGATGAGTAAAAGAACCCATAAAGGTCAAAGAAGACCTGCATGTTAGAGAATCGTTCTCTTAAAGTTGCACTGGCTGTATCAACAAGATGGAGAAAAACTCTCTTTTAAAGAGATCCTCTGGAGTAGACATATTCTCATCTCTTCCCTCATAATCAAACTGCCTCTTCCTTTTTCTCTGTCGCACAACAGGCCAGCACATCTCCACCTCCATCTTCTCTGCCACGTCCCTGGCATCTATTTGTGCTGAATTAAAGCCACACTCCCTATATTCCTTCATATAGTCTGACACTGCCATGACCTCTCTCCTTAGTGTCTCAATAGACACACTGGGGCTCTGCAAGATTTTACTGACACGGTTTATGTGGTATAACACGTCGTACCAAACAAAGGTGCTCACCATGAATGACCACTTCATTATGTTCTCCTTGTGGCTGCAAATGAGATGATGGCACCGAGGATGGCAGCCACGGTGATGAGCTCCTCCGTGTTGTGTTTGTTTTTGTTAATTAATGTTGTCTATTGTATGTCAAACTCAGCTGGAACAGAGAACAATTACTAACCATCAGGGACAACATTTCTCCTGACTTTATGCCGGAATTTATTCAAGTACAGTCATGGCCTGGTGGTAGGGAACTGGTCTTGTGACCGGAGGGTCGTGGGTTCGATCCCCAGACCTGAGGCCATGACTGAGGTGCCCCTGAGCAAGGCCCTTAACCCTCAACTGCTCACTTGTATAAAAAATTAGATAAAAATGTAAGTCGCTCTGGATAAGGGCGTCTGCCAAATGCCGTAAATGTAAATGTAAAGTACTTTCAGAGTGTGTGGAAATCTTAACAATGGCTGTGCTGACACTGCTTGGACTAGCAAGGAGGTGGAGGTGCAGACGAAGGGGCAGACGCGCAGGTGTACTTGTACGTCTCAGCCAGTGCGGGCCTCGCAAACCTCTACCGTCATTATTCCTCTCCAGCCTCTGATCTCTCAGCAACAAAACTGAGGAACTACTCCTGTTCCACCGGACCAACAAGGACTTCTCCTCTGCTTCTGCCCTCTGCTTCACGGAGACCTGGCTGAACGAGCTGATCCCGGACAGCGCGCTGGACGTACCGGGCTTCCAGCTGTTGAGAGCGGACAGAGACGTGGAGCGAAGCGGGAAGAGCAGGAAAGGAGGAATCTGCACTACAGACACTACAGTATTGCTAACCTCATGCTCTCCTCATCTGGAGTCTCTCCAATAACTGTCGGCCGCTTTACTCTCCCAGAGAATTCAGCTCCTTCGTTCTGGCCGGCGTGTACATTTCGCTGAGTGCGTGCACCAGCGACGCGCAGAGACAGCTGGCCGAACAGATAATGAAACTAGAGAGAGATCATCCAGACTCATCTGAACAGATAATGGAACTAGAGAGAGATAATCCAGACTCATCTGAACAGATAATGAAACTAGAGAGAGATCATCCAGACTCATCTGAACAGATAATGGAACTAGAGAGAGATAATCCAGACTCATCTGAACAGATAATGAAACTAGAGAGAGATCATCCAGACTCGCTGCTGATCATCCTGGGGGTCTTTAACAGCACTAATCTCACGAAGGAGATGCCCAAGTACAGGCATCATATCACGTGTGCTACACGTGAAGGTAACACGCTGGACTAATGCTACACAAGCATCAAGAATTCCTATCACGCTGTTGTGCGCGCCGCTCTCTGGCTGTCCGATCACAGCCTCGTTCACCTCATTCCCACGTACCGGCAGAAACTCAAAACCAGGGGTGGCCAACCCGTCATAGACCAAGAGCCACTTTTCTTACTGTGTTACGGCAAAGAGCCACATCGTACATGGGCGAGTGTAATCTGTTGAGCGGGGGGGGGGGGGGGGGGGGGTGGCGAGTGTAAATTATTAGCTGTGAAGACAGTCAAATGCGTGTTTTCCACTACGCCAGTTTTAAAAGTATTAGCGGCTCGCTAGGCTAAACTAACCGCGCACCACGAAAATGTAGCAGTGTGTCTCCCCGTTTGTGCAGGTGAGCCCGCGGACCGGCTGGGGAGCCGCATGAAACCAGTCAAAGAGCCGCATGCAGCTCGCGAGCCGTGGGTTGGCCACCCCTGCTCAAAACCAACAAGCCTATATCTGCTCTAATCTACTCCTCTTTACCAACAAAACCTTCTTTATACACTGATAACACACTCAAGATCTGGTACCAGTTTAGATGTCATTTCAAATTTTTAGCTGCATCTTCTTTAGGCCCCTTACATAACAACCATTTATTTCCGCCATCAGTTCTGGACTCTACCCAGATAGCAAAACAGTTCTGGCCCAAATCTGGGCCAAATTGCGCCACCGGATTTGGCCCAGTTGCCTCATGGAATTACGGCCCAAAACTGGCCCAAACTACACTTACCACAGTCAAACCAAACCCGCGCCAGAAAAATGCCAAAACTCAGCCACACCTTAAACTACACCCCCAAAATACAGCCGCAACTCACCCACAGGTGAGCCAGAAGACCCAGATTTAAGCCACAACATAGCCAATACTACCCAAAAAGCCTATTTCTATATTTAAGTCACTTTATTACAAGTCACAAATAAACAAAGTATTTTATTAACATATGTGCAATATTGCAAACAAGCAACTGAAACTTAGTTACCTACCCACATTACCTTGTAACATAATTAAAGTAGACAACACTGTAGAACTATTAAAGGGTAGGCCTACAAGGAGCAATGTAACAAAATGGTGGCTGTGATATCACCATCACAACAAAACCATAATTAACTGGTAGTCTGCTGCATTAACCTGCAACATTCAAGCATTAAAGCCAACAAAAGTGAACACATATCTTGGCTTTAGAGAAAGCTTTGACCTAAATTGACAGAGAAAGAATAACAAAAAATAACGTTTTTTGATGCAGTCACCAGCTCCCAATGTCTTGAGGTAGTCTCCAGTGTGGTTTGTTGTACAGTCCAGTGTTTTGACGTAGCATCCAGCATGGTTTGTTGTATAGTCCAGTGTTTTGAGGTAGTCTCCAGTGTGTTGTATAGTCCAGTGTTTTGTGGTAGTCTCCAGTGTGGTTTGTTGTATAGTCCAGTGTTTTGAGGTAGTCTCCAGCGTGTTGTATAGTCCAGTGTTTTGAGGTAGTCTCCAGTGTGGTTTGTTGTATAGTCCAGTGTTTTGAGGTAGTCTCCAGCGTGTTGTATAGTCCAGTGTTTGAGGTAGTCTCTAGCATGTTGTATAGTCCAGTGTTTTGAGGTAGTCTCCAGCGTGGTTTGTTGTACAGTCCAGTGTTTTGACGTAGCATCCAGCGTGGTTTTTTGTATAGTCCAGTGTTTTGAGGTAGTCTCCAGCGTGTTGTATAGTCCAGTGTTTTGGTATAGTCTCCAGTGTGTTGTATAGTCCAGTGTTTTGGGATAGTCTCCAGCGTGTTGTATAGTCCAGTGTTTTGTCTCCAGCGTGGTTTGTTGTATAGTCCAGTGTTTTGAGGTAGTCTCCAGCGTGGTTTGTTGTATAGTCCAGTGTTTTGAGGTAGTCTCCAGCGTGTTGTATAGTCCAGTGTTTTGAGGTAGTCTCTAGCGTGGTTTGTTGTATAGTCCAGTGTTTTGAGGTAGTCTCCAGCGTGGTTTGTTGTACAGTCCAGTGTTTTGACGTAGCATCCAGCGTGGTTTGTTGTATAGTCCAGTATTTTGAGGTAGTCTCCAGCGTGGTTTGTTGTACAGTCCAGTGTTTTGACGTAGCATCCAGCGTGGTTTGTTGTATAGTCCAGTGTTTTGAGGTAGTCTCCAGTGTGGTTTGTTGTATAGTCCAGTGTGCTTCATTTTACAGTCCAATGTCTTTATTCGCTCTCCAGTGCGGCATTGTATTGTCCATTACATGCTTTTTCCTGATGTATTGCTCTCCATGTCTTCGGCTATTTGTTTCCTCCTCTTTCTCCCACCCTCCCGATCACCAGCAAGATGAAACCATCTTCTTATTACTTTTTCAACCTCTATGTCAGTGGCATTGGCGCACAGTGGGTTTCTTCTTACAGCTTCTAGCAGATGGGCACAGAACAATGCGAAGACATTAGTACAATCGTAGGCATTTTTATTGTTGCATAACTGTTAAAGTAAAAAATATAATTTACACAATATTAACTCATGTTAAAGATTTAACTTTAAACTATAAACAGATACTTTTTGTGATTATAGCTTTTGCAGGTGGGTCAGAAAAAGTAGTAGTAATGTTCAAAAACATGACTGGATAGATTGAATGTTTATAAGTCACTTTATAACTTTAACAAGAAGAGTAACCTGTGGTCTAAAACTAAAAAAGGAAATGAGAGTATGCAAAAAGGAAATATATATATGCTTCATAACCTCAGGCCCAAGTATAAACTGTTATTTGTCTAAGATTAGCTCCGATAAGATGTATAAAATCATCAGCAAATATACTTACCAATTACAACACTCTTCAGCTCCAAGCTTTGAAAGCCTGTCTTTCCATTCACCCCTCGCCAGTTGACAGTTTTAGCCAAATTATTTTTAATGGCCTGTTTCAAAATTCTCCACACAGTGTCCTTGATATCAGCACCACCAATTAGCCCTAGTTCAAGCACCTGGAGAAATTTCAAATATGCATCAGCAACACAGGCATTATACATTTTTGTGACAAACCACATTCTCAGCACATACACCATAGTATTATTCATTGTTTCTGCTGCCACCACTCCTGAAAAAAATTTATTTACAGGTCATTTTAGTCAATCACGTAGGCATTATCTACTAATAACTCAAATTTTCTAATGTTTTTTGAAAGGACTTTAAACAGTAAGGCTTTAAATAATACACCAGCTACAATTTACACAGTGGGCCCTATTTTGGCAATATATATGTCTTTGGTATCATGGGTACAGAGAAATAAGCCTTGCGCAGCTCAAAACGCATAAAAGGCATGTAAAATTAATTAAAATTAATTATGGGTGTGTTATGGGCGCAACATGAAATAAACCAATCAGCGTGTCACTTGCCATTCCATTTAAGAACCATGTGCGCTCTGACTTATTCTGTATTCTACGCTTAATCAGTAGGGGGTGTATGTGCAAGCGGTGCACCACTTTTTTGAGGGATAACAATGAGCATCTGACATAGGGCCCAATGTGTTTAGTCTAGCAAATAACTGTACTTCAAATAGAACTAACTATAACAATCTTGCATACCAGTTTTTTTCTCTTGTCTGGAGAGGATTTGAGATCATTTTCTAGATCCATCAGTGAAGAAAGGTCTTCAACAGGAAGGTGCCTTTGATCCAAGCCACAATCAACTGCATTTTCCCTAGTGCTGGTAGTCTTCAGATTTTGGACCATTCTTATTAAGTTCCTCTGTTGCTCAATTATTATTTCCTGCTTTGTCAACAGGTCATGCAGTAGTGCTGAAACAAATTGAACAACAAAAGTAAGGGGTGACATTAGGGCATTTGATAAATATAACATACACTCAGCATAAGCTGACAACCAGTTGGATAGAAACAATAATATAAAACAAAATTACTTACTTGCACAATTTTGTTCACAAATTGAGGCACTTCTGAGCCTCTGAAGTTTAAGTGTTTCCTTGGCTGATCTTGGAGTGGCTTCCTGCTGCCATACTGATTGAGGTGCCTGGTGCTGGGACTGTATTGGTGGTTCCTGCTGCCATACTGGTTGAGCTGCCTGGTGCTGGGACTGTATTGGTGGTTCCTGGTGCCACAAGTTTATTTGATGACTCTGGATGTGTGATTGTTCTTCATAAGGGTCTTGGTGCCATAACTGATCACATGTTAGACCAGGAGTTTCTGAGTGGCCCGATATGTCAATAGCCTCGCGAAGAGATGCACCAAGACTAACTTCCCTATGCCTTTCAGATGAATTTTCTTGGCCCAATTGTGAGGCTGCTGACAGGAATGAAGTGGCTGAAGTTGATGTTGCACAGCACAATGATTGAGCTGAAGACATTTGGTGCAACAGAGATGAGGTACCGCTGCTTTGTCTCTGAGGACCAGGCTGCGGATGTAACTCCCTAGGGTGTGATACTGTGGTTTTTTTAAATGGTTGCTTTATTCTGGGGGCTTGAGGTAAGAAATTCTTCTTGGGAACCAAGGCCTCTTCGTCAGTGTTATATCCATCTTCAAGCAGGCGTTTGTTCGGTCTTTGGAGACAAAATATTTTTTTAGTTACAACATGGAATCCCACCAAAATGTAAACAAACATTTTTTAGATGTAATTTAAAAAGAAATAAAATACTAATCTTTCAATTAAATGTGACAAGAAAGGATTAACAACACTTTTTACTCTAATCCACTCATTGGAACTGTGCAACTAAAGGTAGGATACAATTACTAAGGGCCTGAAGTATGAAAAACAATTTTTAAAGTCACTTAGTGTATTGTGAGAGGGGTTGCAATAACTATAGACTAATCAATCCACAGACATTATAACTTTGCTAAGACTGAGGAAAGTTAACTAGCCAATTGTGAAATATAGTGGAAGAAAATCAGCAGAAATTAGTGTTCTACTCAACAAAAATCCTAGAGTATTTAGTGCTGAAACACTACCCTAACTTAATAAGCTGCATAAACAAGTTTTCTAATCTAATAGTTATAGAACTGCATGAAGATTTATTTATTATTTTTAATGTTTATACTTAATGAAAAAAACCAACTCATTTTGTATCCTTGCTTTAATTTGAGGTGCATTCAAGCTACCTAGTTAATGGTCTAGATTCCAGCTTTAGTTTGAATGTTATAATTAATCTAAAAGCAAATTTACGTAGATTTTGAAGTAAACATTAGCTTAACATCTCCTGTTGTATACTGTAAAACATGTATTTGCCAATCAACTGCATCTTCTGTGATAAACCATGTTGATTTGATTTTCCCCCAAACTAGTCCTTTAAGTGCACAATCATATGTGATACAATTGCATGAATGCTTACTTTATTTTCCTTTTTGGTGGCTTCAGTGACTCATCCTCAGCTTCTGACTGGAGATCAGTTTGTTGCTCCGCAAGTGGAAGCTTTCTTCTTGCTTCATTGTAATTATCTGTTAAGGGCAGACAAAAACATTTACGAATTAATCCATTATCCCAACAGTGATCAATTGAAGCATAAGGGTAATTATACATACTTGCTGTATATAACACTTTTATCTTGTATGGGGTCCAGTTGTCACCAGGATGCTCCTGCATTTTGATAGCCCTCTGGACACCTTCACTCTTATATGGAGGCCACAGGCAAACACCATCTTTCACCCAGAGGGCTGCGACAACTTCCACTTCTTGTGTATCCACAAAGCTCACTATGTGGTACATACCTCTTGTGCTAAGTCAAATGAAGAAGAAACAGATTTCCTGTCCTATTACTGCAAATGCAGAAGGGGGAAAACAACAAACCTACCCTGAACCTCAAGTGGCATCCTAAAATATTTGGTCACATGCACATCTTCCTCAAGCCTTGCATATCTGAGATCTGAAGACAAATGTGAAACAACAAAAACCTCCAATTCACAAGAATCAATGGGGTAATCAAAAAATGTCCCTTTTCTGCTGTATTCCTTATAAATAACGTACAATTTGTCTTGATAAAGGACTATGTTTTGTACTAAAACAACTGCGTTGTTAAACTTAATGCAGTTATCTCCTTCTGACGTCCTAATAACACCACCACTGGTAACTAATTCTCTAAACTGACACACTCTTCCTGTAAATAACTGTGGCACTGGCCCATCTCTGTGCTCCAAGTTAGTCTGAGTCTTGTTGTCTTGTGTTTGAGTGGTGTTTTTTGGATTTATGCTTTCCATTTCAGAAACCCTGCGAATTATTTGAGTTAAAGGGCTGTGTGGTTTTCTAACCATTTTCTTTAATTTCTGTAGATAATTTTCAAATGGGAATCCAGAAATAAGATCCAAGTGTCCATGATGCTTGACATCATCACTGAGGTGAATTAATCCATGTACATTGTACACTACAAACTCAGGACCATATAACTGACTAAAGTGCTCAACGAATGAGACAAGCAATGTATTTGCAAAGTCATTTAACATAAAACAAAAAGTGGGATTTGCCAAAATGCTAATAGCAACTGATAACAACATAAAATTGCTATACACTTCATCTGCCAACACACCTCGAAGAACAACTGGACCAGTATAGAGTAGAAACTGTCTCAGTTCTGTTGCTTTCCATCTTAATCTTTCTGAAAGTCTCCTTGGTTTTCTTGCAAATTCAACTGGAACAAAACTTCTCAAAGCCATTAATCTTTCAGAAACTGCATCACTCTCACGTGTGGACAGACGACACCGCAGAGGCCCAGTACTGCCCATCCAGAGATCCAAACACTTTCGCACCACGCCAAGACATACCAAATGCATATAATCATGCGGAAAACAACTAACCATGCCAATGTCTGTTTCCAACAAAGGTGATTGGTGTAAATGGTGGTCTTCATCAGCATTGACCCTAAAGGACTCATCCGTCCTACATGCAGCATGAGTCTCAGGGAAGGTCATGCGGTGATTCATGTAAACACCTGACTGAACACACTTGTCACATCCAGCATAACCAGTGTGGGATTTGATACCTTTAATGAAGGCTCTAGCTGGAGCATCACACATAACTGAAGATACCTTGACAAAAAAAACCTTTCCACCCACGATGAAGCCATCACTCAATGTTTTTAACTCTTTTACAAGAGCACTAAGGTACTCAGACAATGAAGTTGGTTTTGATTCACCACAGAACACAGCAATTAATACTGGTCCTTTTGTAGCATATTCTTGCAACTTGCCCAGTACTGGCCAGAACTGAACAGATGAATTTTTAAACAATGGCAGACCATCAAAATTTAGCTGTAATTTAAACGTATGTCTGTCGGGAACTTTAGAAGCAATTTCATGAAATGTTTTACCAAGAGTATTTAATATACCAAAATAGTAGAAAGAGCCACCTGCTATATTTTCCACCACATACTGAGTTCTTGTTTTAAGCAATGACCTGCCGTCTTTTGGGAGAAAAGGATGGTGAACCCTAAGTATGGACAGAAGTGCCGAAAGAGCAACCAACGAAACACCAAACTCAACTGCCCAGTCTGACAAAGAGCTTCTCAAATCACTAGGTGAAGAATCCTCATCTTCACTAGTTTCACTTTCGATTTCACAATCAACCTCCTCTTCACTTCCATAACTGTCAGCAAACTCACTACTGGCGGCACCACTACAGCTTGCTACTACACTTTCCTCCTGGGTTTGGTTAACCCCTAAGCTAGCAGATATATTACTGTCCAAGGATTTAATCATGTCATTAACCCTTTTAACAGCTCTCTTGCGCATGTTACTGCGTTCACTGTATGCCCATCTGTGTTCCATTATACACTGCAAAAAAATAAAACAAAAACAAATTTATTTGTAGCAAAACATTCTAGGTACATTATCTGCCTCTCTTTCTTTAAATGTGCATTTAACAATATCCTTACCATTTATATGTATTATACTATTTAGTTAAATTATTTATAAGCATAAGAAGTTAGCAAAATTGAATAAACAGTTTAAGACACAGGGTTGGTGACCTAAAGGTTTTCATTTTAAGAAAGCTGGAGCACACCTGATTCTACGTGTTTAATAGGCTTGTTTCAACTAACCTTGTGTTTGTTTTTGTTCAATGCTTTGTTAGTGCTGTAACATTACAGACATAATATTAACATACTAACAAAGAGCAGCAGGGTTTTCTGTCTCCGTTTATTTTTCAGTATTTATCTAAATCATTTATGTCAGTCCTAAAACGTTTGCTAACCAGCTTAGCTAGTTTAACTCTGGCTAGCTAGCTAAGCCGACTGTCTAGAAATAGTGCATCTAGCTAGAAAATATGCTAACATGATGTAGTATACTTGGAAATAGGCACTTAAACAAGAGGATTTATTAAATTATCAAGCTAGGATGATACCTGGCAGTGTAGTCTGAACAAGTAAATAGTTTAACAAGTAAACAATGAAACAGTTGAGTAACCTAACCTACCTTACTTGTGAACAAACAAAGGTATATATACAAATGGAGAAGTGCAGACAATACACGGACTAGCTCTCAGTTTGAAACACAACTGCAACGTTCCACTTCACGAGCTGTTTCACGGGCCACAGCAATCCCTCTCTTAACAGTTCACTCTGTTTTTCCCGCCCTCTTTTGGTTACTCGTGCGCACGCCAGAAGTCAGCCGAAACATCTAACTTTTTAAAAATCTAGCTGTCGGCAAAAGTTTGGCCAACATGCCGCTAACTGATGCCGAAAGTGAACCGATAGTGCCAAATGTAAGCCAGAATCGGCCCAGATCCTGTTGCTATCTGGGTATGTTTTCAATTTGGAATGACAAGGGTATTACTCAATTTAAATATTTGTATGTAGATGGTGTCTTTGATAGTTTTGCCAATTTGTCCTCCTGAAACGGACTCCCTGTTTCTCATATGCTTCGATATTTTCAGGCTCGCAGTTTTGCGAGTACATTTTTCTAAGTCCAGATTGTCTGAGATGTTTCCGGACGTGGAAGACAAATGTGACAGATGCCATGGTAGCACCTGTCATCTAAGTCACATGTTCTTTTTCTGTCCTGATCTGAAAGGTTTCTGGGTGGGCTATTTTACGATCATGTCCACTGTTCTTGGGGTTAATCTCCAACCCTGCCCTCTTACAGCCATATTTGGGATTTGTGACCCATCACTCTCACTTAATTCTGAGCAGAAGGACATTATTGCTTTCACATCCTTACTAGCAAGACGTTCATTATTGTTGCACTGGACGTCTGCTACATGTCCATCTACTTCCTGGTGGCTTAAGGACACCATGTTGTTCTTAAAACTGGTGGGGGGGTTGTTCTTTGTTTGTTACTTTTTCTTAAAATTTATTTATTTATTTATTTATTTTGGGGGGAGGTACATGGGATATATTGTTTAAAATGGAAAAGGTGGATTGTATTGTTGTGATTGGATGTAAGTGTTTATTTTCCCCAAAAAAAAAAAATAAACCAACAAGCCGGCCGTTACAACAGTGAAGAGGTGGACCAGTGGAGACATAGAGAAGCTGCAGGGCTGCTTCACATCCACAAACTGGGCTGTGTTTGAGGAGGCGACAGACAGACTGGACGAATACACAGACGCTGTGACGTCATACATGAGCTTCTGTGAAGACAGCTGTATTTCAACCAGAACACGTGTTAAACACAGTAACAGCAAACACTGGTTTTCTATAGAACTGAAACAGCTTAGGCAAGAGAAGGAGGCCGCGTTCAGGAGTGGAGACAGAGCTGTCTACAAAAAAGCCAAGTACAGACTGGAGAAAGGGGTAAAGCAGTGAAAAGAAAGTTCTCAGAGCAGCTGAACAACCACATCACAGCTAACGACCCATCATCAGCCTGGAACAGTCTTCAGCTTCTCACTGGCTACAAGGTGAGAAAAACCCCCCTCCTCCTGAACGACCGACAGTTCACCAACGACCTGAACAAGTTCTGCAGATTTCAAACAATAGACAATCAGCAGACTCTCTCACCCCGTCATCAACCCCCCTCCTCCCCCACGCTGGCGCTCACACCTCCACCCCCAGTTTGTCTCACCATCAGCCTGCAGGACGTCCACAGGCTCTTCAGCAGACAGAAGGTGAGGAAAGTCCCGGGACCTGATTCAGTTTCTCCATCCATCCTAAAACACTGCTGTGAGCAACTAGCACCAGTCTTCACCAGCATCTTCAACAGATCACTGGAGCTCCGTTGTGTTCCAGCCTGCTTCAAGACCTCCACCATCATTCCAGTCCCTAAGAAACATCACTGGACTTAATGATTACAGACCTGTCGCCCTGACATCTGTAGTCATGAAAGTCTTTGAACGCCTGGTCAAAAGACCCACCTAAAGACCATCACAGACCCCCTGCTGGACCCCCTGCAGTTTGCTTACAGAGCTAACAGATCTGTTGATGACGTGGTCAACCTAACTCTCCATTTCATCCTTCAGCACCTGGACAGCCCTGGAACCTACACTGTAAAAAATGTTGAATTGGAAATTTGTTGAATTTACAGTAATAAACTATAAAATAGCAACAGTAAAAGATCATAAAGTAGAAAACAGTATATCACTGTAACAGATGCAACAGTTTACTTTTAAAAAATAAACAGTATATAAAATTTATACAGTCCTAATATGTAGAAAGCACACATTTTTTATGTTAATTTCTATATTTTAGGTAAAATATATTGGAAAATTCCGTAATGTAGTAAACAAGGAATTACCCTAAAAATAAAAAAAATATTCAGTCTAAATTACAGATTTTGCTGATGAGTAGCCTACATTTCAATTTACAGTGAAAACCATTCATCAATCAGCAAAATTGCACCTTGATTTCTACAGAAAGAAAATGCTAAAAATATGGCCAGTGCAGTAAGGTAAAGCATGTTATAATATAGGACAATGTACTGCCATTTTAGAACTTGTCTTTGTAAATATGGGTCAAATATTTATACATATAAGGAATACCGTGTTTTCTGGACCATAAGGTGCACTTAAAAGTTTTCGATATTCAAGTCTTGTGCTATCATTGCTGCCTTCAGTCGAATGGTGACTGTAGAGATGCTTCTCCAGCTGTTCTTTACTCAATTACGTTTTACGTAATGTTCTCTGGTTAGTTTATCGCTGCCAGCGTACACATTACGTATCTGTGTCAGGGACAGATTTTTGAATTCAGTGCACATACAAGGCGCACTGCTGATTTTTGAGAAAATTTAAGGCTTTTCTGCTTAAAGTCTGTAAAATTGTGTAGCGTCGGTCCAATGGGGGACGGCGCTACTTCCCATGAGCCCCCGCGGCTCCGTTATTGATACGCATTATGTGTAAGTGTTATGACATGCTGTTGTTGATTATATATTTGATTATGTGTTTTGTTAGTTTAAGTCTCCTTGTATTAGTTAATGTAATTGTACACTGTCTGAGTCTACCTACCGTGTTTGTGGAATGTTACTGTGCTAATGATCTGCCCTCATGTTTCACATATTGTGTTTAATACGTGTGATCATGGCTTCATGCGTGATTACGTTGCTAAGGCAAAATAAAAGTGCCTTGTTGTCTTAAAATGCGGCAACTACTGGGCGGCCTGAGTGATGCCTGTCAGTAATTTACTGTGAAGTTGGACTTTACTATAAAATACTGTAAAATAATAATGGTTGTAATGTGTTCATAATAGAGATAAACAGTTGTTTTTAAAATGATACACCGTAAATAGGTTTATTTTAAAAAGATGTAAATTTTACAGCGTATTATTGTAAGCTGTAAGAAAAAAGAAAGATCAAAAAAGATACCATAGTGTTTTTTACATTGTCAGCATTTTTTTACGGTGAAGTTCTGGCAACCACAGCTGCCAGTCTTTTACCGTAAATTTAACGGATTTTTTTTTGCAGTGTACGCTTAGGTTCTGTTTGTGGACTTTAGCTCGGCTTTCAACACCGTTGTGCCGCAGCTACTTCAAAGCAAACTGTCCCAGCTGTCAGTGCCGGACTCCATGTGTCAGTGGATCATAAACTTCCTATCAGTCAGGAGACAGTATGTGCGGCTGGGGAAACACTCCTCAGACCTTCGTACACTCAGCACTGGAGTTCCACAAGGGTGTGTTCTCTCACTCCTTCTCTTCAGCCTTTACACCAACAACTGTGTCTCCAAGGAACCAGCTGTAAAGCTCCTGAAGTTTGCAGATGATTCCACCCTGGTGGGCCTCATAGCCAACGGTGATGAGTCTGCTTACAGAAAGGAGGTTGATCAGCTGGTGTCCTGGTGCAGCGACAACCACCTGCTGCTAAACACAGACAAGACTGTAGAGATGGTGGTGGATGTCTGACGCAACCCACCCCCTGTATCCCCCCTCTACATCAATGGCTCTGCAGTCTCCACTGTAGAGTCACTCAGGTTCATGGGCACCACCATATCCAGGGACCTGAAGTGGGAGAGGAATACCATCAACATCACCAAGAAAGCTCAGCAGAGAATGTTCTTCTTAAGACAGCTCAGGAAATTTGACCTGCCGCAGGCCCTGATGATCCAGTTCTATAGAGTGATCATCGAGTCCATCCTCACCTCATCCATAACCACCTGGTTTGGTTCCTCTACATCACAAGAAAGAGCCAGACTCCAGCACATCATCAGATCAGCAGAGAAGATCATTGGATGTAACCTGCCAACGCTTCATGAGATCCACCCCAGCAGGGTGAGGAAGCGCGCTCACAAAATTATAACAGACCCCTCAAATCCTGGACATCACCTCTTCCAGACTCTACCCTCTGTTAGAAGACTAAGGACCATTGGAACCAGCACTACAGGACATGCTAATAGCTTCTTTCCCAGAGCTGTAGCTCTCCTTAACCACAGTGGACTCCTCTGAGTCTTTAAACCACTGAACTGAACCAACTGGACTTAACTGCACTGAACAGGACATGTCGCTCACTTGCACTACGCTATTTTGCACAGCCATACAATGTTAACATCATCTACAACATTATTAAACATAAACCTACCTCAGGAACATCTGGATACATATATATTCACTCACATATTCATACTCACATGTGTACAGTACAAATTTTATATTTTACATTTTATATTGTTTTATGTCTTTTTGTCTACGCTCTTTTTTTCTAGTACTAACTATATACAAGAGTCTATTTATTGTTTATTGTACCTTTAGAGTTATGTTTGTCAACAGTGTGAACGTGTTACATGTCATACATGTGTTGCTCTCACCAAGACAAATTCAGAGTATGTTTAACACACCTGGTGTAATGAAGAGATTCTGATTCTGATTCTGCATGCTTCTGCACAGCTATCAATGCATCAACAATCTCAGGAAGTTGGTAGCGCACAGCCCTGACAGCATCCACACGGCACTCCCACCTTGTAGCGGACAAGGCCTTGACTGACAAATCTTTCACATGCTCCTGAAGGAAGGTCCAACACTGAACAGAGCTACTAAACAAATTGTACAGTCTTTGTAGTGTGCCAAAGAATCCCAGAGAAATGGTTGAGGACTTTGCAGCATCCCCCACCACCAGGTTTAATGTGTGGCTGCCACATGGCACACACAGTGCTTTGGGGTTGAGTTCCAGCATCCTCGCCTGGACACCCTGTGTTTTGCCTTGCATATTGCTGCCATTATCGTAAGATTGGCCTCTGCAGTTGGAGAGTGTGAGTGCAGGCCAGAGGGGGAGTGGGGAGGGGGGATAACCGGGCCCCAGCACGGAACCAGCAAACCGTGCCTAGTGTGAGTACACCCTAAGAGAGTATACTGTTATATATGTTAAGGCTTTTAACACATTTTAACTACGGGTGCCAATAATTGTGACAATCAGGAGTATGATATGAAAAAAGAGGCCTATTCAAAGGCCTATAAACTATGAGTGTGTTACATTTAAAAATAAAACTGAGAATGAGAAAATGTTAAACAATTAAACAATGTGCCATATTATGCAGAAAATATACAGTATATGAAGATATTCTGACCGTATTAACTAATGCCGCAGTAACGCTTGCAGTGTCGAGGAGTGTGAGGGCGGACACAAATGCTGAGAAGAGCGAGATGGGGTGTCCATGTTCAGGGTTGTACAGGCAGGCTTGGGTCAAATCAGAGAGGGAGTCGGAACATGAAACATAGCCAAGACGCAGAGACATAACAAACACAAAACAGGCTGTATATGCAAAACAATGACCAGCAACAGACAAGACCAAACTTAGAATATAAATAGACCAAACGTAGCAAGCAACACATGAATCCAATAAAGAGGAGGCCGGGGTACAAATCACTTGGAGGTGCTAGAAGACGCACATGGTTAAAACAAAACATACATGATTGACAGGTGGTGGAGGGGATAACCGTGACAGCTGCAGTTCAAGTCCACAAAATGGATTGATTCTGATTAATCGTAAATATATATATAAACAGGTTTACTGGCTCAAGATAATATGCAATGAATATATTTTATTAACATCTAAAAAAACAACAAAACTACAAGTAAACAATCAGTAAACAACAAGTTAGTTAACAAATACATAAAAGTTGACTCAGTATAGACAATACTCAACCGTCCTGAAAAGACTCAACCGTCCTGAAAATCAATGCAAGGTGTTCAACTATAAAGAATAGTGCAACCCATTTTTTAAAAACCCAGCGTTGATCCAACAGTACTGGCAAATTACAGGCCAATTTCAAAGCTGCCATTTTAGAAAAAATAGTCTACACATTAATACAAACTTTTATGGATGAGCACATATATATATATATATATATATATATGTTTCATATTATCTTTTAATCCTATTTTAATTACATAAAGTAAGTCTAGAACTGTCCTCTTTTTACAATTAAATTTTATATTTAATTTAACGTTCATTTTTTGCTAACATTTTTATTAATATTGTAGCTCAGCAGTCAAAAACCATTTCACTTAAACCATATGATGTAGACCTATGACTGTGCATGTGACAAATCCATTTACATGAACAATATAAGAGAAAAGTCAGAAAACATAACAGGTCCCATTTAACTAAACTAAACACTAAAACCGAATAGTAAAAACAAAGGGTGTAAAAATATTTTTTTCTGCGTAATTTCTACAATTTTATATTTCCACGTTTATGGTTTTCAACAATCGCACTCATTGCATTATGGTAAAGACGT
>NW_027506870.1:2558171-2560671 GCF_052324685.1 Brachyhypopomus gauderio
TTTTTTTTTTTTTGAGATTGTTACTGTTTTTTCCCCCTCTCTCTCTCTCTCTCTCTCTCTCTCTCTCTCTCTCTCTCTCTCTCCATTATAGCCTGCCAGCCCTGCCTGCCTGCCTGATGTTGCCAACAAGCCACAGCCCCGCAGGCTCCTCCCTTGTTACCCGCGAACAAACGAGCTAGGCTTTAGGTTGGCGTAGCGGGACGCCTGAGCCTACATGGCTATAGCTCGGGTTTCTCTTCATTCACGCACAAATCTTTCGCCTTTTACTAAAGATTTCCGTGGAGGGGAACGTCAAAGAGTCAAATTGATTTTTTGGAGCGCTCTGCCTCCGGGCAGGGCCGCAACAATCTGTACAATGAGAATGTGTATAAACGTAGGGGTGGGCGTGGCACGAAGGGAAGGGTGAGCGTACGTACGGCTGGAAGGAAGGAAGGAAGGGCGCTGTCTCCGCGGAGGGGAGGCCTGTGCCGGCGAGGCCGGCGCCCAGGCCAGCGCCCATTTCAGGTTATCGCTTCTCGGCCTTTTGGCTAAGATCAAGTGTAGTATGGTTGATTTTAGATTTCTATTCTAATTTTAACATTTTACTACAGCTTTTTATGCAGATTTTATTGTGATTTTAACTTGCTGTCTTTTTGTGTTTTTAACAGGAGGAGGCCTGGGTGGAACAAATTGAGCACCGGGCTTGGTGGCTTGTCCGCCAGCCCAAAGCTTGTGAACTGCCCAGGTTCTCCTCTCTGTTTTTAGGCCTGGCTCATCCCGCTGCCTTGGAAGAAGCCCGGGTGGATCTTGAAGAACTGCAGCCCATTGGAGCCTCTGAGGACCTGCGGATCCCCTCTGCTCCGGGCCCTACTGGTGGAGGAGGGGGTCGGATGGCGGCAGCTGTGCCTGAGGGACCGGCGTTGGGTGGCGGGGCTCAGACGGCGACCTCGGGGCCTTGGGGTGACCTTCCGGCGGGGCCTGGTGGTGGAGGTCCTCCTCATACTGCTAGGTTCCGCTGGCAGCCTCCTGCGGAGGGGTCCTTCTTCATGCAGAGGGTCCCCTTCATCCAGGAGGTGTTGGTCAAGGCCCTGGGGATCAAGCTGGATGAGCTTGTCTGCGCTCAGCGCAACGGTCCCCAGGCCTTTTTCGACGTGACTCTCTCCTCTCCAGAGGTGTACCATCGGGTCCTGGAGCGGTGTGGTGAGCTCATTAAACATCCTGTGGGAAAGTATTTTAAGGTAGAACCTCTGTGGGGTGGAGGCCAGTTTTTGGTCACCACCCACATGTTTAACCCTTATGTTCCCACGGAGCAGATTCGCAGGTTCCTTGAGTCCTTGGAGAGGTCCACCCGGGAGAGAAGTTTGTGCGGGATGAGCTGGGCGTCTGGAACGGGCGCCGCCAGTTTTTAGTGACTTTTAAAAATGATGGTAAAGGGGGGATGGTACACCCTCCAGCCCTCCTCTCCTTAGGAAATAATCGTGGCTACTTGTTTTACAGGGGTCAGCCTCCCTACTGCAGGGGGTGCCGGGGACATGGACATACTGTGGAGGACTGCCCGGCTTTGGAGTGCTACAACTGTCTGGGCCCAGGACACATGGCCCGGGACTGCAAGGCTCTACGGAGATGTAGGAAGTGCCACAGCGAGGACCACATAGAGCGTGCCTGCCCCCAAGGAGCGGCCTCGTCATATGCAGCGGTGGTGGCGGCTGGAGGCAGGGAGAAGGAGGTCGCTGCGGCACCATCCGGGGGCCCCCCGGCTGGACCAGAGGCGAGGGTGAAGACGACGAGGACCAGCCGGGAAGCCACGACTGCAGTCCCGGGCGAAGAGGAACAGCGGGGTGGGGGGGAGGTAAGACCCAGCAACTCACATCTGTTGTGTGCTCCCCCCCCCCAGAGACACGGGTCCAGACCAGCCGGGCAGCCCAAGAAGATTCCCCCTGGCACCACCTGTAAAAGGGTAAGGATCAGGCAGACCCCTCCTGAAGAAGAGAAGAGAGCCACCAAGGAGAGGAGGGCCAACCCCCCAGCGGCGGCCCAGTTGCCTTTTATTAGTTCCACTCCCAAGAAGGGTGACTGTGAAAGTGTGGAGCTCATGAGACATATTTTAGAGCAGGAGGACAAATGCGGACGTCCAGATTCTTATCCATCAGAGTTTTACTCGGACTCTTATTTCTCCTGGCTCTTGCCCCAAGATCACGCCTTCTATGATTTTAGAGATAGATAGGGGAATTATTCCCCCGGAGTTGGAAGATTTTATGTACAGCAAGTTTTAATCTGCATAATGTGTAATTTTTAGCCATGCCAGAAGTGTGTTTTGCTTGTTTATGTATTTGATGTTTTGATGTTTTTTTATGGAAAATTTGTGATTTTAAATGTTGGATGATGTTTTAATGTATAAATGATGACGGATTTGAATAAAAAAAAAAAAAAAAAAAAAAAAAAATCTGTTCTTATCAGTTTAATATCTGATACGTCCTCTATATGAGGACTTCATATTAAATGGATTTTTAGAACAGGGAGG
>NW_027506870.1:2580671-2613171 GCF_052324685.1 Brachyhypopomus gauderio
AGAGGTTACATTCACTATCAGGGGATGCCCAAAACATGCCGCAAGTGTGGTGAAATGGGGCATTTAGCTGAAGCATGTACCCAGAAAGTTTGTGGTAAATGTAGAGAAATAGGGCACTCTTTTCATGAGTGCCCAAATGGCAGAAAGTGCAACCTCTGTGGGGAAAATACCCACCTCTTCAGAGATTGCCCACTCTCCTTTGCCAACAAATTAAAAAGGGCAAAGATGGCGGAAGACAAAATGGAGGAAAACAAAATGGCTGAAAAGCAGCATGGTCAAGAGGTAAGTGAGGAAGCCGGGGAAGAAGGGGCGGGGCCAGAGGTTTTGGCGGGAAGGGGAGCCTCTCAGTTTCAGGAGGATGACATCCCTGAAGCTAGGGGGAGCTCACACTCAGAACAGCTGGAGAAAAGCAAGGAAGAAGAAAGGGTGGAGGAAGTTGGGGAAGAAACTGATCCACCCGAAATGCAGACAGACTCAGAGGTAAGCTCATTGGGGTTAGAGGGAGAATTGGAAGCTTCGCTCCCATGTGCACAGATAACAAAAAGGCCGGCTGAGTCTCCTCTAGCAGATAACATAGAGAAAAAGCAGAGACCGGCAGTGGACGAGGATACCCCTCCTTCAGAGAGGTCCAATCCCTGCTGGCCAGGTAGCTCACCAAATGAGGTATCCTTTTTACACTTACCACCTAGAGGAAGAGCATCGACCCCCAACCGAAATGAGGTTGAAGACATTCCAGTCCTGGATTTCTTTCACCCTGGCAGGAGAAAAATGGAAGTGGTTTTAGGAATTGATTTAGACTAGTTTTAATGGATTTTATTGGTTTGAAATGTTTCTAGTTTCGTTTGCTTTTAGGTCAGCCAAGAATGTTGTGGTTTTACCTCCTTTTAAACGTGCTCATGTCTCTCACAATCGCCACCATTAATGTGAGGAGTGTGAGAGCACCTTCGAGAGCACAGAGCATTCTGACTTTTTTAGGAACAGTGACAGCCGACATTATTTTATTACAAGAATGTGCAATCCCCTTTTTGAAATCATACAGAGACTGGGAGCAGCGCTGGGCTGCGGGTCCCTCTCTCTGGAGTGGGTCGCACTACAACAAGTCAGATGGTGTTGCTATTCTAATAAATAACCCCAGACTTGTGGTGAAGGACTGCACTGTGGTGAGTGATGGGCGGGCCATTTTAGCTAATTTGCATTTTTTAGGGAGGGATTTTAAAGTCTTAAATGTGTATGGTTTTAATGAGAAAGAGGAAAGATATGGTTTGCTGGAGGATTTGCAGCCCCACATGCTGGGGAGAGATCCGATAGTAGTGGGCGGGGGATTTTAATTGTGTTTTAACTAAGAAAGATAGGAGAAATGTGGGAGAGAGTTTTAAACTAGACAAAACATCGGGAAGATTGGCAAATCTGATAACTGATTTTAATTTAGTGGACTGTTACAGGACCATGCATCCACGGGAGGAGGGCTTCACCTGGTCGAGTGGTGATGGTTCCCGGGCCTCCAGAATTGACTACATCCTCACACGTGACTGCCCACCATCAGATGCTAGATTGATCCCCATGTTTTTCTCAGACCACGCCTTACTGTCTTGCACCCTTTCTTTCCCCACAGATGTGACGATAGGGGGAGGGCTGTGGAAGCTGAACTGCTCCCTGCTGCAGGATGAAGGGGTGAGAGACGAATACAGGGAGCAGTACAGACTTTGGCAGTCCCTCCAAGACCTGTACGATTCACGTGCACAGTGGTGGGAGATGGTAAAGGGAAGGACCAAGACGTTTTTTAAAAGGGTGGGAACTTTTAAAAAGAAAAAACAGAAAAGGCGCATGATGGGGCTGCAAAGAAGGTTACAGAGGTATTTTAATCTGGTAAACCAAGGGTTTGATTTTAATGAGGAAATAAAACAGGTGAGAGAAGAAATGAGACTTTTAATGGAGGAGGTAAGCAAAAGACATATAATGACTTGTAAAGAACAGGAACTAGAAGAAGGGGAAAAATGCACAAGATATTTTTTCAAGAAAACAGTGGGCGCGGGGAGGAGGGGTTACTAAATTACAAGATGGAGACAAAATAATGAATACAAATCATGGGATTATGGGGGCGGTGGAAAGGTTTTATGAAAACTTATATGGTGCAAAGAAAACACATAAAACAACAATGGAAGAAGTGACCAATTTATTGGAAAATAAAATTAAAGATGATGAACTTTTAACTACAGATTTTACAACAGAGGAACTACAAAATGTTTTGAAAGGTTTTAAAACAGGGAAGTCCCCGGGAGAGGATGGGCTCCCCGTGGAGTTTTACAAAACCTTTTGGGACATTTTAGTAGGGGACCTTTTATGTATTTTTACAGACTTCCAGACTTGTGACTTTTTACCTGACAGTTTTAGGTCAGGGATAGTGACTCTGCTGCACAAAAAAGGGGAAAAATCAGAGATCAGCAATTGGAGGCCTATCACACTTTTAAACGTAGATTGTAAGCTTTTTAGCAGAATTTTAGCAAGACGAATGTCATTGGTTTTAGAAGACGTGATTCACCCAGATCAAGCTTGCGCAGTGCCGGGGCGGAGGATCACGGACAACTTGATCCTGATCCGTGACTCCATCTGTTATGTGAGAGACAGAAACATTCGGTTATTAGCATTAAATTTAGATTTCGAAAAAGCTTTTGATCGGGTCTCACACCAGTACCTGTTTCAGGTACTGCAAAAGATGGGGTTCCCGGGGAGGTTTATAGCATGGGTGGGCCTGTTGTACAACGACATCAATAGCAGAATTTTGGTAAATGGGCACCTCTCCAAGGCGATCACTATTCGCTCAGGAGTACGGCAGGGTTGTCCCTTATCCCCGCTCTTGTTCGTCACATGCATGGAACCACTGGCGCAAATCTTGAGAAGGGACCAATGGATCAATGGACTGACTCTACCAGGGGGACTGACGGTGAAATGTTCATTATACATGGATGACGTGACAGTTTTATGCACAGACATGGTGTCGGCCCAGAGGACCCTAGAGGTAACAGAATGGTTTGGGAGGGCCTCTGGAGCCAAACTGAACCGAAACAAGACTGAGGCACAGCTCTTTGGACCATGGACGAACGCACCAACTGTTTTAGGGGTAAATTTTAAAGAAACAAATATTAGGATTTTAGGGGTGAAATTTGACCGGGCAGGAGGAGGGAGTGGAAATTGGACAACAACCTTAGGGAAAGTTAGACAGAGACTTGGACTATGGGGACTACGACAGTTGACTTTGGAAGGGAAAATTTTAGTAATAAAAGCAGTGATTTTACCTTTGCTTTTATTACTGTGTTCTGTTTTTAGTCCTCCAAGGAGCTTTCTTTTAGGTTTGGATCGAGCGATCTTTTACTTCCTGTGGGGGTCCAAGTGGGAGCGCCTGAGGAGAGAAACAGTGAAGAAGAGGCCTGAAAACGGAGGGAAAGGGCTCCCAGACCCCCACCTGTTTTTAGGCAGCAAGTTTGTTGCAGCACATATAGCATACGCAACATCACCATCCAGGACCAAGACAGCCATTATGGCCCGGTTCTGGATGGGGTCTTATCTGCAAACAATAGGCATTTTAAAACCAGATTTGAGAACACCAGTATCTTTTAAACTGCCACACGAATACCCTTTTATTAAGAAATTTTTAAAAAAGTATGATTTGGAAAAATGTACAGTACAAGAACTCACTAATGCCAAAACTCTGGTCTCCCTTGTTCAGGACCGCGAGGAGGTGAGCAGAGTGGTGGGGATGACGACGGCGGAGGCTCGGAGAGTGTGGGCGAACGCGGCCCACCCGGCCCTCCGGAACAAACAGAAGGACCTTACCTGGATGGTGGCCCATGAAGTCCTCCCGGTCCGGGCGGTGATGCACTCCCGGGGCATGGGGGCAACGGCAGTGTGCCCACGGCCAGGCTGCGGCCAGCCTGAGACCGTGCGGCACGTCCTTTGGGAGTGCAGCGTGGCCAGGGACCTGTGGGCCGCGATCGGCCCCCTGGAATGCCCAAGCCTGCCAGCAGGGGAGGTCCACCCGCAAAGTTACCGGTTAGCGGTGAACGGGGTGGGCCAGGGTGTAGAAAAGTTACCATCCAAAGAATTCGAGGCACTCTGGCTCACCCTTACAAGCGTGACGGCCGCACTGTGGACCTCCCGCAACCTGCTGGTGGGGAAGCGCGTCACGGTGCCCCTCCACGCGATGACAAGGATGGTAACTACAACGCTGCAGGTGGCGCCGGGCGTCGCCATTTGGAGGAGGGGGCCGAGGTCACACGCAGGGAGGTCCCTGCCACCACTGACCGGGGCTCCCGCCGACGTTTCCTGAGGGGACACGGATGCCTGAAAGGAGACAGCGGGCACAGGGGAGGACTTCCTCTGGAGACGCACAGGAAGGGGCCTCGACGGAGGGCGGGAGGAGCTGCGGATGCACGCACCTCGGCCTCCCGGCTGGGTTCATCTCTGCCTTCCTCTCTCCTTGTGGTCCTGGACGAGGGGGAGCAGGGTTTGCAATATATCTGAAAAGGACAATACACAAAGTAGTGAATTTGATGTTGAAAAGGTTTTATATTAAACTGTTTTGGACTTTTAAGGGCTTTTAAAATGCGTCTATAATAAAACCTTTTATGTACTATTTTAACAGATGCAAGGATGTGGCTTTTAAAAGAGAAAAGATTGTAAAAATGGTTTTAAAAAATGCATGACTATTGTGTCTTTTAACCATCGTTTTATCTAAATGTGTATGCTGCCTTTTAACATAAATGTGACATTGTATTTATTGGTGTAGACTCAATAAACATTGTCAAAAAAAAAAAAAAAAATCTGTTCTTATCAGTTTAATATCTGATACGTCCTCTATATGAGGACTTCATATTAAATGGATTTTTAGAACAGGGAGGCGAAACAGGGGCTTGCCCCGTTCGCCCCACGCATCGACCTGGTATTGCAGTACCTCCAGGAACGGTGCACCTTCCTAAACGTGTGGAAAAGAAAGAGTTTGTTGCTGGTTGTATGGTATGATCAGCCTGTTTATTTTAATGAATTTGTAATGTGTGTGTGTGTGTGTGTGTGTGTGTGTGTGTGTAAATATATAAATATGTGTAGTGTGTATATATATATATATATATATATATATATATATATATATATATATATATATATATATATATATGTATGTATATATCTTTATTTTTACATTTGTTGGTTGATTTGTCTGTCTGTCTGTCTGTCTGTCTCTGTCTGTCTGTCTGTGTGAATAAATAAAACAAAGCAGCCAAAAGCGCTCACTCCTTAAAAAAAACCAGAATAAGTAAGAATGAAGGGGAGTGAGTGGTCTCTGTCTCTCTCACTGCCTTGTCAGCTGGTCACAAATGCAGTGCGAGCGGAGGCCACTCCCCTTTTGGCGGTTTGCAGTTTTCCCTCCGTTTTTGTTCTTTTTTTTTTTTTTTTTTTTTTTTTTTTGAGATTGTTACTGTTTTTTCCCCTCTCTCTCTCTCTCTCTCTCTCTCTCTCTCTCTCTCTCTCTCTCTCTCTCTCTCTCTCCATTATAGCCTGCCAGCCCTGCCTGCCTGCCTGCCTGATGTTGCCAACAAGCCACAGCCCCGCAGGCTCCTCCCTTGTTACCGCGAACAAACGAGCTAGGCTTTAGGTTGGCGTAGCGGGACGCCTGAGCCTACATGGCTATAGCTCGGGTTTCTCTTCATTCACGCACAAATCTTTCGCCTTTTACTAAAGATTTCCGTGGAGGGGAACGTCAAAGAGTCAAATTGATTTTTTGGAGCGCTCTGCCTCCGGGCAGGGCCGCAACAATCTGTACAATGAGAATGTGTATAAACGTAGGGGTGGGCGTGGCACGAAGGGAAGGGTGAGCGTACGTACGGCTGGAAGGAAGGAAGGGCGCTGTCTCCGCGGAGGGGAGGCCTGTGCCGGCGAGGCCGGCGCCCAGGCCAGCGCCCATTTCAGGTTATCGCTTCTCGGCCTTTTGGCTAAGATCAAGGGGCGGAGACAGCGATCGACTCTTTGGAGATACCTGACTGCAGCCTATCAGTGGCGGCGGCCATTTTCTTTCAGAGAGTACAATTGTAAGGGAGAAAGTGGTGGAAAATTAATCAAACTTTTGTTCTTTTTTTTTTTTTTTTGAATTGTCTAGGTGCATTTTGGAGTGGAGAACATCTTGCAAGGAGGGTGCTGTGGTGGACGGTTTGTAGGCGCCCAGTGTCTGGGTTTCGGCGGCCAACAAAGGTAAGTGCTGTTTTTTTTTCTTTTGTGGGTCCTGTATCGGCTGTGGAGTTAGCTGCCAGCTGCTAGCTTTTAAACTAGAGGTGCCTCCATCATGTCGGCTGCTAGAGTCGGTGTGAGGAGGCACCATAGTGTCCGCTTCCGATACATGGGCTCAGAGGAAAATCTAGGAGAACTATCTAGATTGGACTTTTCTAGAAAACTAATTCAGAGATGCTTGGGGTTTAAGGCCACGGATTTAAATTGTATTTTAGCACTGCCTGGTAACAGAGGATATGACGTTAGTTTTAGGACAGCAGCAGGGCTGCAGGACTTTTGGCAAAGATATGAGAAACACAGAGACCAGTTTGCCTTGTTCATAGTAGAAAAACTAACTGTCAACCCACAGAAATTGGTATATGTCAGAATGTTCAATGAAACGGTCACAGGAGAGGATATAGGTACCTGGCTGGGCAGGTATTGTATAGTTAAAACTCCGCCTAGTAAGGTAATGGACGAAGACGGCATATGGACATGCTCTTGGAAAGCGTCGGTACAATTGAAGCTAGAGCCAACAGGGTACTTGGGTCTGCAGCACATACCGTCCATGATAGCCTTGGGGGAAAATAGGGGCTATATCTTCTATCAGGGAATGCCCAAACTGTGCCGGAAGTGTGGAGAGTTTGGGCATTTAGCAGAAGCTTGTCAGGTAACTGTGTGCAAAAAGTGTAGGGAAGTGGGCCACGTCTTTGAAAATTGTCCTAATGGAAGGAAATGCAACCTGTGTGGGGAAGATAACCACCTTTTTAGAGAGTGTCCGTTATCGTTTGCGAATAAAGTTAAAGCTAAAATGGCAGAGGAACAAACACACAAAACAAAAATGGCCGACATGCAGCATGGTGAGCAGGCAGGAAAGAAGAATGGGGAAGAAGGGGCGGGGCCGAGTGAAGGGGCGGGGCCGAGTGAAGGGGCGGGGCCAAGTGAAGGGGCGGGACCGAGTGAAGGGGCGGGGCCGAGTGAAGGGGCGGGGCCGAGTGAAGGGGCGGGGCCAAGTGAAGGGGCGGGGCCAAGTGAAGGGGCGGGGCCAAGTGAAGGGGCGGGGCCAAGTGAAGGGGCGGGGCCAAGTGAAGGGGTGGGACCAAGTGAAATGGTGGGTAAACGGAAGAGGGGGGCCAGAGGGACTAGAGAGAAAGGGGCAAGAGGGAGGGTAGGGGGCGGAGTACAGGTGGAAGCACCGCCCCCTGGGTTACAAGACTTGCAAGATTTGGAAAGCATACTTGAGGAATGTATAGGTACCATTACAAGCAGGGTGGAGGTGCAACCTGTGAGTGGAAGAGAGGAAGAAAAACGGAAGAGGGAGGCAGGAGTTTTTAGAGAAAGAAGGGAAAGGGGGAGGGAAGTGGGTGGAGTGGAAGCACCGCCCGCAGTACAACAAGATTTAGAAACCATAAATGAGGAACATGTAGCGAACCCAGAAGGTGAGGTGGAAGTGAGTTTTAAAAATAGAAGGGAAGGGATGGAAAACAGAAAAGGAGAACTGGCAATGACGACAGTCTCGGAGGAGAGTGGAGAATCATCCACTTCCCTACCTGATGGTCAGACAGCCAAAAAATTGGCGGTATCTCTAGAGCCAGAGGACGCTCAAGAAGTCCGACAGGAAGCGCTGAGCTCCTTATCGGATGATGTACAGCGTCGGTGGCCAGAGACCTCCCCCAATGCAATTGCCTTCGCCCACATACGACTCAAGGCTTCCACACCCAGGCGTAGGCGCGGGGTGGAGCTAGAAGAAATGAGAGAAGACTACTTAGGTGAAGCGCAAATGGGTGCAGAGCCACTAGGTGAACCCCCATTAAGCTCCACGAGATGGATTAAAGAAGAAAGGGTGTCTGAAGAAGTGATGTGGATTCCTCACTCTTCATGATGCGAGGACAAAATAAAAATATGAGACATTGTAAAATGCATATTATAGGTGGTAGAGCATACACATCCTTTTATAAAATGTATGAATGCATTATTTATGTTTTTAACATGCATACAGACCTATTGGTTTTAGCGAAATGCGGCAGTTTTGTGGTTTGGTCCTCCTTGGCGTTGCCAGTCGTGTCTCAGCCTCTGTACATGCCCGTCAGAATCTCCATCTGAAAAGCAAGAAGAACACACCATTATTAATCATGGGAAATAGTCTTACCTTGTGGGTTACTTTACTCAACATCATTATGACACTTACCATATCCACAATCAATGTAAGAAGCATTAGATCGCTGCTAAGAGCTGAAAACATTTTACAGTTTTTAAGTAAAGAGAAGGCTGATATTATTTTACTACAGGAATGTGCCTTACCATATATGAAATCATACAGGCAGTGGGAAGAAAAGTGGCGGGTGGGGCAATCAGTATGGAGTGGCTCAAATGCAAACAAGGCAGATGGAGTGGCCATTTTAGTGAAAAACCCTGACCTAATCATACAAGAGGTGACCATTATACAAGAAGGGCGAATCATGCTAATGGTTTTAAGTTTTTTAGGCACAGTTTTTAAGGTCTTAAACATATATGGTTTTACAGAAAAACATGAGAGACATGAACAGCTAGAAACATTACAGATGCATTTAGTAGGGAATATGCCGCTAATAGTGGGAGGGGATTTTAACTGCATATTAGAGGAAACAGGAAGACTGAGAAAAGGGACAGACGTTAAATTGGATAAAACATCACGGTGTTTAAAGGGGATTTTAACTGATTTTAAATTGGTAGACAGTTTTAAAAGTACAAGGCCACGCGATCCCGGGTTTACATGGAGAAGCCCGGATGGCACTAGGGCTTCCCGAATTGATTATGTTTTCATAAGAGGGTGTAAGGTTATGGAGGCATCAATAACACCTGTCTTTTTCTCTGACCATGCTCTTTTGAGGAGTGCACTCACACTAGGGGATGGTGGGTTAAGAGGGACGGGCACATGGAAACTAAATTGCACAGCTTTGGCAGAGAAGACAGTACAGGCAGAGTTTAGAGAAGAATATGAGTCTTGGAAGTCACTACAAGACCTGTGTGATACAAAGTTAGAATGGTGGATTATGGTGAAACAAAAAGCGGCAGAGTTTTTCCAAAGAGTGGGGCGACGCCAAAAAGCAAAGGAACGCCGGCAAATGGCTGGCTTACAAAAGCGCCTCCAGCGATATTTTAACCTGGTTAATAATGGGCACGATTTTAGCATGGAAATAGAAGAAGTGAAGAAGGAAATGCGTGAGTTGGCAACGGCACAAAGCAAAGGGATTATTTTAAGGGCAAAGGCAGAAAAGCTTGAATCTGATGAGAAATGTACTAGATTCTTTTTTAAGCGGGTGATGGAAAAAAACACACCTCTAACGGAGTTACACACGGACAATGGTAAAAAGATAAGCGGAATGGAAAACATAATGACAGCAGTGGAGGATTTTTATACAAATCTATATGCCGCTGAGCCAATAAATTATAATGTAATGAGAGAAGTGTTAGGTAAGATGACATCGCGAATTGCAAATGCAGACACGTTAGTGAAGGACATCACAGAATTGGAGCTAGATAATAGCATGAAAAGCTTTAAAGCTGGCAAAACGCCGGGAGCAGACGGATTGCCATGCGAATTTTATAGGACATTCTGGGATATTTTAAAACAGGACATTTTAGAGGTATTTAGAGAACTGGACAACTTAACTGAACTGCCAAGGGCTTTCACAGAGGGTCTTGTAACGCTTTTATTTAAGAAAGGGGATAGAAAAAATTTGAAAAACTGGAGACCGATCACTCTTTTAAATGTGGATCTTAAACTTTTTAGCAAAATTTTAGCATTACGCATGTCTACTGTTTTAAAGGATTTTATTCACCCAGACCAGGCGTGTGCAGTACCAGGAAGGAGGATCACCGATGGCCTAATACTGATCAGAGACACCATCTGTCATGCGAGGGACAGACAAATGAGGCTCATAGTGTTAAATCTGGATTTCGAAAAAGCGTTTGATCGGGTCTCGCACCAGTACCTGTTACAGGTACTGCAAAAAGTGGGCTTTCCTGGGAGGCTGATAAAATGGGTGGGATTACTGTACAACGACATAACTAGCAGGATTATGGTAAACGGGAGACCATCAAAAGCGATAAATTTAAATCGCGGTGTCCGTCAGGGCTGCCCGTTATCCTCCTTGCTGTATGTTGCCTGCATCGAACCACTCGCACAGATCTTAAGACAAGATGCCTGGATAAAAGGCATGCATATACCGGGAGGGGAGGGACAGGAATCACGATGTGTGCTTTACATGGATGATGTAAACGTACTATGTACAAACACACACTCTGTACAAAGGGTATTTGAACTGACTGATTGGTTTGGCAAAGCTTCAGGGGCGAAATTGAACAGGAGTAAATCTATAGCAAAGATGTTTGGGCCATGGGGGAAGGAAAAATTGCAGGGTGTGGAAGTACATGTGCAGCGGGCAGACATCAAGATCCTTGGGGTATACTTTGATGAGGAGGTCAAGGGGACAGGCAATTGGGCCGGACTTTTAAGTAAGGCCAGACAAAAGCTGGGCCTGTGGTCCCTCCGACATTTGACATGGGAAGGGAAAATATTGATCATAAAAGCAGTGATTCTACCCTTGTTTTTACTAACATCTGCTGTTTTTATGCCTCCGAGAGCAGTGATCTTAGCAATGGAACGTGCCATGTTTTACTTCTTATGGGGATCCAAATGGGAACGTCTAAGAAGAGAAGTGGTGAAACGAAGACCGGAGAATGGTGGGAAAGGGGTGCCTGATTTTTATCTGTTTTTAGGTAGCTGCTTCATAGCCACACATTTTAAGTATGCAACAAGCGAGAGCAAAACTGGAGCATGGGTAAAATTCCATCTGGGAACATACCTACGCCGCTTGAAATTGGTTAATGTAGACCTGCGAACACCTGTGAGCTTTAATTTGGTAAAGTGCTATGCTTTTATCCCACGCTTCATGCAAAACTTCAAACTGGAAGGGGAAGCCAGACAAGTACTGACTAACCACAAAGCCATCCTATCTTGTGTACAGGGACGGGAGCCGGTGCTGCGGGTCCAGGGACTCGGGGAGGCCGAGTCCAGGGTGGTGTGGCGCAATGCCGCACACCCTGCTCTCCTCAACGCCCACAAGGACCTGTCATGGATGGCTGCCCATGAGATCCTCCCGGCGAGGGCCGTGATGCACTCCCGAGGCATGGCCAGGAACCCCATCTGCCCGCGGCCCGGGTGTGGCGCGCCCGAGACCGTGAGGCACGCGCTCTGGGAGTGCAGCGCAGCCCGAGATCTCTGGTCAATAACCGGCACCCTGTGGTGCCCGAGCCTGCCAGCAGGTGCGGACCCCATGCTGGATTACTGGAAAGCAGTAAACGGGGTGGGCTGGGGCCGACACGTGACACCAGCCGTGTTTGAGATGCTCTGGCCCACCTTAAACAGCATTAAAGACGCCATCTGGGCCGCAAGGAACCTGCTGGTGGGGAAGCGGTTGGAGCTGCCACTCCGGGGCAAAAAGACACTGGTGGAAGCCCGACAGCGAACGTATGCAGCCCGCCGCCATTCGGAGGGGGGTGCCGGGACCAGCTAGGGAAGATCAAGGGCTGCCACGGTCCTCGCTGCTTGCCGACGCACCCCAGACCACTTGGAGGAGCAGCGAGCCATGGTTTAAGAGGATCTCCGCTGGGCGGCCAGGGGGCAGGCCCAGGGACGGGAGAGTGGGCGGAGACTCGCGGGGCCGGCGTCCCGTCCCCTCCCCCTTTAGGAATGGCATTTGCATCTTATGTTTTCTGTTGGGCTTACTGCAAAGCATGCATGGGGGGTAAATGTGTATACATAACCTCAGGATGGGGAAGGCCACATGGAGCGTGGGATGAGTGTACAGCAAGGCAGATAAATGCATATGTAGGCAAATGGAAAACATGCCCATTGTATATATATGACTCTTTTATTGTTTTTATTATACCTTTTATTGTAATATATTATACGCAATGGTCACGCACCCCCTTCAACACACAATCAACACACAAGAAACACAACTCAGAAGAAATGTTCCTTTATTGTAAAATTCAATGACATGCATGAATTGTATTCAGTTGTGAAATGAATCTTGCTTGTAACCTGTGACAATAACCAATAAAAAAAAAAAAAAAAAAATCTGTTCTTATCAGTTTAATATCTGATACGTCCTCTATATGAGGACTTCATATTAAATGGATTTTTAGAACAGGGAGGCGAAACAGGGGCTTGCCCCGTTCGCCCCACGCATCGACCTGGTATTGCAGTACCTCCAGGAACGGTGCACCTTCCTAAACGTGTGGAAAAGAAAGAGTTTGTTGCTGGTTGTATGGTATGATCAGCCTGTTTATTTTAATGAATTTGTAATGTGTGTGTGTGTGTGTGTGTGTGTGTGTGTGTGTAAATATATAAATATGTGTAGTGTGTATATATATATATATATATATATATATATATATATATATATATATATATATATATATGTATGTATATATCTTTATTTTTACATTTGTTGGTTGATTTGTCTGTCTGTCTGTCTGTCTGTCTCTGTCTGTCTGTCTGTGTGAATAAATAAAACAAAGCAGCCAAAAGCGCTCACTCCTTAAAAAAAACCAGAATAAGTAAGAATGAAGGGGAGTGAGTGGTCTCTGTCTCTCTCACTGCCTTGTCAGCTGGTCACAAATGCAGTGCGAGCGGAGGCCACTCCCCTTTTGGCGGTTTGCAGTTTTCCCTCCGTTTTTGTTCTTTTTTTTTTTTTTTTTTTTTTTTTTTGAGATTGTTACTGTTTTTTCCCCTTCTCTCTCTCTCTCTCTCTCTCTCTCTCTCTCTCTCTCTCTCTCTCTCTCTCTCTCTCTCTCTCTCCATTATAGCCTGCCAGCCCTGCCTGCCTGCCTGCCTGATGTTGCCAACAAGCCACAGCCCCGCAGGCTCCTCCCTTGTTACCGCGAACAAACGAGCTAGGCTTTAGGTTGGCGTAGCGGGACGCCTGAGCCTACATGGCTATAGCTCGGGTTTCTCTTCATTCACGCACAAATCTTTCGCCTTTTACTAAAGATTTCCGTGGAGGGGAACGTCAAAGAGTCAAATTGATTTTTTGGAGCGCTCTGCCTCCGGGCAGGGCCGCAACAATCTGTACAATGAGAATGTGTATAAACGTAGGGGTGGGCGTGGCACGAAGGGAAGGGTGAGCGTACGTACGGCTGGAAGGAAGGAAGGGCGCTGTCTCCGCGGAGGGGAGGCCTGTGCCGGCGAGGCCGGCGCCCAGGCCAGCGCCCATTTCAGGTTATCGCTTCTCGGCCTTTTGGCTAAGATCAAGAGGTCGGGACTGGGATCGACTTTCAGGGCAGGAGGCGCTTTGGCGGCGAAAAGCTCTGGAAGGGAAATTTTTTCTACACGGTTTCGTGTGACTGCTGGATAAAGAGGTCAAAGTACAAGGTAAGTAAATTTTAGAACTTTTTTAGGAGACTCTTATTTTAGGGACTGTCTAATTTAGTTCTTAATTTGCTTTTAGACTTGGTTTGATCCCTTTTACAGCCCTTTTACTTTTTTTACCTTTTTAGTTATTTATTGGAGGAATTTTTAGTGTGTTGTCTGTAAATTCCAAGTGGTGGTGCCTCCACCATGTCGGCTCCTCGGGCCGGTGTGAGGAGGCACCACAGTGTCCGACTTTTATTTAAAGAAGTAGAGGGGAAGCTTCTTGGGATGTCGAGGTTGGACTTCTCAAGGAAGCTTCTCCAGGGTGCTCTCGGCTTTTCTGTCTCTGATTTGAACTGTTTGATTTCACTACCAGGAAATAAGGGTTTTGATGTAAGCTTCTGCACAACACACCAGTTACAGGACTTTTGGCATAGATATGAAACGGTTAAAGACCAGTTCTCCATGTTCACAGTGGAAAAGCTTTCTGATAATTCACACAAAGTGGTGATTGTTAGAATGTTCAATGAAACTGTGACTGGAGAAGACATTAGGACATGGCTGGCCAGATTTTGCACGGTAAAAAGCCCACCTATGAAAGTGGTAGACGAGGACGGTGTATGGACAGGCTCTTGGAGAGTCCCCATACAACAGTGGGAAGACCCAGAAGGATATCTGGGTCTTAGACATCTACCCTCTATGATAGTGTTGGGTGAAAACCGGGGCTACATTTTTTATCAGGGGATGCCAAAACTGTGCCGAAAATGTGGTCGTATGGGACATTTAGCCGAGGCATGCCAAGAAGTTGTATGTAAAAAGTGTAGAGAAATTGGGCACTCCTTCGAGGAGTGCCCAAATGGGAGATTGTGTAATCTGTGTGGTGCCAATAACCATCTGTTTAGAGATTGTCCCAGGTCCTATGCAAACAAAATGAAGGCAGCCAAGATGGCCGCCGACATGAAGGAGAAAATGGCCGCCTGGCAGCATGGTCAGAAGGCAAGGCAGCAGGAGGAGGAAGAAGGGGCGGGGCCAAGTGGAATGGCGGGAAAATCAACCAACCAGCAGGCCCCCGCCCCCAGCCAGGAGACCGAGGCAAAAGACCGGGATCAGGAAGAGGAAAAAGGAGAGAAGGAGGGACAAACAAGTGGAAAGGAAGAGACAGGAGTTGGAAAAGACAAAGAATGTGTAATGGAGACGGTGCTAGAAGAGGAAGAAGGGGTAAGTACACAAACAGGGAAGAGGCCGGCAGGGTCTCCTCTGGTGGACATGGTGGAGAAGAAACATCGAATGGAGCAAGACGTAACCGGGTCCTCAGAGGGGAACAGGACGTGGCCAGAAGGGTCACCAAATGGGGTATCTTTCCTAGAAATAAGGTTAAGAACACCCACACCCAAAATAGTACCACCGGAGGATTCCATAATTGAGGACACACCACCTTTCTCACCTCTCTCCCCCTTCCCCTTCCCTTCTCCACCTCCCCCTACCCCACCCCCACCCCCCCTCCCAGGGGGGCAGGAAGAGACAGAGGAGGAGGTGTCCATGGTTTAAATTTTTAAGATTTAAGAAATAATTAAGATTCAAAGTAATATAAGAATGTTTGTACATCCCCCTTTTAAATATGTGCTCATGTCTCTCACAATTGCCACCATAAATGTGAGAAGTGTGAAGGCACCCCTAAGAGCACAGAGTATTTTAACATTTTTAGAAACTGTAAATGCTGATGTGATTTTATTACAAGAGTGTGCGATCCCCTTTCGGAAATCTTACAGAGAGTGGGAGCAGCGCTGGGCTGCGGGTCCCTCCCTCTGGAGCGGGTCGCACTACAATAAGGCTGATGGTGTTGCTATTTTAATCAGAAACTCCAGGATTGTGGTGAAGGGCTGCACCGTGGTGAGGGATGGGCGGGCCCTTTTAGCTAATTTGCATTTTTTAGGGAGGGATTTTAAGGTTTTAAATGTGTATGGTTTTAATGAAAAAGAAGAGAGATTTGAATTGTTTGGGGATTTGCAGCCCCACATGCTGGGGAGGGCTCCTTTAATAGTGGGCGGGGATTTTAACTGTGTTTTAACTAGTAAAGACAGAAAAAACGTGGGAGATGGTTTTAAATTAGATAAAACGTCTGGGAGGTTGACCAACCTGAAAGTGGATTTTAAATTAGTCGACTGTTACCGGACCATGCATCCACAGGAGGAGGGCTTCACCTGGTCGAGTGGTGATGGCTCCCGGGCCTCCAGAATTGACTACATTTTTACACGTGACTGCCCGCCATCAGATGCTAGATTGATCCCCATGTTTTTTTCAGACCACGCCTTACTGTCTTGCACCCTTTCTTTCCCCACAGATGTGACGATAGGGGGAGGGCTGTGGAAGCTAAACTGCTCCCTGCTGCAGGATGAAAGGGTGAGAGACGAATACAGGGAGCAGTACAGGCTTTGGCAGTCCCTCCAAGACCTGTACGATTCACGTGCACAGTGGTGGGAGATGGTAAAGGGAAGGACCAAGACTTTTTTTAAAAGGGTGGGAACTTTTAAAAAGAAAAAACAGAAAAGGCGCATGATGGGGCTGCAAAGAAGATTACAGAGGTATTTCAATCTGGTAAATCAAGGTTTTGATTTTTAAGGAGGAAATAAAACAGGTAAGAGACGAAATGAGACTTTTAATGGAGGAGGTAAGCAAAAGATATATAATGACCTGTAAGGAACAGGAACTAGAAGAGGGGGAAAAATGTACAAGATATTTTTTTAAGAAAACTATGGCACGGGGTGGTGGGATGACTGAAGTGAAAGATGGGAACAAAATAATGAATACAAATCATGAGATCATGGGGGTGGTAGAAAGGTTTTATGAAGACCTATATGGTGAAAAACAAACACACAACGCAACAATGGAAGAAGTGACAAATTTATTGGAAAATACAATAAAAGATGGTGAAATTTTAATTACAGATTTTACGACAGAAGAGCTACAAAATGTTTTAAAAGGTTTTAAAACAGGGAAGTCCCCGGGAGAGGATGGGCTCCCCGTGGAGTTTTATAGAACCTTTTGGGACATTTTAGTAGGGGACCTTTTATGTATGTTTACAGACTTCCAGACTTCTGACGTTTTACCTGACAGTTTTAGGTCAGGGATAGTGACTCTGCTACACAAAAAAGGGGAAAAATCAGAGATCAGAAATTGGAGACCTATCACACTTTTAAACGTTGATTGTAAGCTTTTTAGCAGACTTTTAGCAAGACGGATGTCACTGGTTTTAGAAGACGTGATTCACCCAGATCAAGCTTGCGCAGTGCCGGGGCGGAGGATCATGGACAACTTGATCCTGATCCGTGACTCCATCTGTTATGTGAGAGACAGAAACATTCGGTTATTAACATTAAATTTAGATTTTGAAAAAGCTTTTGATCGGGTCTCACACCAGTACCTGTTTCAGGTGCTGCAAAAGATGGGGTTCCCAGGGAGGTTCATAGCATGGGTGGGCCTGTTGTATAAAGATATCAACAGCAGAATCATGGTAAATGGGCATCTCTCTAAGGCAATTACTATCTGCTCAGGAGTACGGCAGGGTTGCCCTTTATCCCCGCTCCTGTTCGTTACATGTATAGAACCACTAGCGCAAATCTTGAGAAGGGATCAATGGATCAGTGGACTGACATTGCCAGGTGGACTGACGGTGACATGTTCCTTATATATGGACGATGTGACAGTTTTATGCACAGACATGGTGTCGGCCCAGAGGACCCTAGAGGTAACAGAATGGTTCGGGAGGGCCTCTGGAGCCAAACTGAACCGAGACAAGACTGAGGCACAGTTTTTTGGACCATGGACGAACGCACCAACTGTTTTAGGGGTAAATTTTAAAGAAACAAACATCAAGATTTTAGGACTGAAATTTGACAAGACAGGGGGTGGGAGTGGAAACTGGACAGAGATATTAGGGAAAGTTAGACAGAGACTTGGACTATGGGGACTACGACATTTGACTTTGGAAGGGAAAATTTTAGTAATAAAAGCAGTGATTTTACCTTTGCTTTTATTACTGTGTTCTGTTTTTAGTCCTCCAAGGAGCTTTCTTTTAGGTTTGGATCGGGCGATCTTTTACTTCCTGTGGGGGTCCAAGTGGGAGCGCCTGAGGAGAGAAACAGTGAAGAAGAGGCCTGAAAACGGAGGGAAAGGGCTCCCAGACCCCCACCTGTTTTTAGGCAGCAAGTTTGTTGCAGCACATATAGCATACGCAACATCACCATCCAGGACCAAGACAGCCATTATGGCCCGGTTCTGGATGGGGTCTTATCTGCAAACAATAGGCATTTTAAAACCAGATTTGAGAACACCAGTATCTTTTAAACTGCCACACGAATACCTTTTTATTAAGAAATTTTTAAAAAAGTATGATTTGGAAAAATGTACAGTACAAGGACTCACTAATGCCAAAACTCTGGTCTCCCTTGTTCAGGACCGCGAGGAGGTGAGCAGAGTGGTGGGGATGACGACGGCGGAGGCTCGGAGAGTGTGGGCGAACGCGGCCCACCCGGCCCTCCGGAACAAACAGAAGGACCTTACCTGGATGGTGGCCCATGAAGTCCTCCCGGTCCGGGCGGTGATGCACTCCCGGGGCATGGGGGCAACGGCAGTGTGCCCACGGCCAGGCTGCGGCCAGCCTGAGACCGTGCGGCACGTCCTTTGGGAGTGCAGCGTGGCCAGGGACCTGTGGGCCGCGATCGGCCCCCTGGAATGCCCAAGCCTGCCAGCAGGGGAGGTCCACCCGCAAAGTTACCGGTTAGCGGTGAACGGGGTGGGCCAGGGTGTAGAAAAGTTACCATCCAAAGAATTCGAGGCACTCTGGCTCACCCTTACAAGCGTGACGGCCGCACTGTGGACCTCCCGCAACCTGCTGGTGGGGAAGCGCGTCACGGTGCCCCTCCACGCGATGACAAGGATGGTAACTACAACGCTGCAGGTGGCGCCGGGCGTCGCCATTTGGAGGAGGGGGCCGAGGTCACACGCAGGGAGGTCCCTGCCACCACTGACCGGGGCTCCCGCCGACGTTTCCTGAGGGGACACGGATGCCTGAAAGGAGATAGCGGGCACAGGGGAGGACTTCCTCTGGAGACGCACAGGAAGGGGCCTCGACGGAGGGCGGGAGGAGCTGCGGATGCACGCACCTCGGCCTCCCGGCTGGGTTCATCCCTGCCTTCCTCTCTCCTTGTGGTCCTGGACGAGGGGGAGCAGGGTTTGCAATATATCTGAAAAGGACAATACACAAAGTAGTGAATTTGATGTTGAAAAGGTTTTATATTAAACTGTTTTGGACTTTTAAGGGCTTTAAAATGCGTCTATAATACAACCTTTTATGTACTATTTTAACAGATGCAAGGATGTGGCTTTTAAAAGAGAAAAGATTGTAAAAATGGTTTTAAAATGCATGACTATTGTGTCTTTTAACCATCTTTTTATCTAATGTGTATGCTGCTTTTTAGCATAAAAGTGACGTTGTATTTATTGGTGTAAAGTATCAATAAACATTGTCAAAAAAAAAAAAAAAAAATCTGTTCTTATCAGTTTAATATCTGATACGTCCTCTATATGAGGACTTCATATTAAATGGATTTTTAGAACAGGGAGGCGAAACAGGGGCTTGCCCCGTTCGCCCCACGCATCGACCTGGTATTGCAGTACCTCCAGGAACGGTGCACCTTCCTAAACGTGTGGAAAAGAAAGAGTTTGTTGCTGGTTGTATGGTATGATCAGCCTGTTTATTTTAATGAATTTGTAATATGTGTGTGTGTGTGTGTGTGTGTGTGTGTGTGTGTGTGTGTGTGTGTGTGTGTATGTGTATATATATATATATATATATATATATATATATATATATATATATATATATATATATATATATAATATTATATTATAAAACTTTATTTTTACATTTGTTGGTTGATTTGTCTGTCTGTCTGTCTGTCTGTCTGTCTGTCTGTGTGAATAAATAAAACAAAGCAGCCAAAAGCGCTCACTCCTTTAAAAAAAACCAGAATAAGTAAGAATGAAGGGGAGTGAGTGGTCTCTGTCTCTCTCACTGCCTTGTCAGCTGGTCACAAATGCAGTGCGAGCGGAGGCCACTCCCCTTTCGGCGGTTTGCAGTTTTCCCTCCGTTTTTGTTTTTTTTTTTTTTTTTTTTTTTTTTTTGAGATTGTTACTGTTTTTTCCCCTCCCCTCTCTCTCTCTCTCTCTCTCTCTCTCTCTCTCTCTCTCCCTCCATTATAGCCTGCCAGCCCTGCCTGCCTGCCTGCCTGCCTGATGTTGCCAACAAGCCACAGCCCCGCAGGCTCCTCCCTTGTTACCGCGAACAAACGAGCTAGGCTTTAGGTTGGCGTAGCGGGACGCCTGAGCCTACATGGCTATAGCTCGGGTTTCTCTTCATTCACGCACAAATCTTTCGCCTTTTACTAAAGATTTCCGTGGAGGGGAACGTCAAAGAGTCAAATTGATTTTTTGGAGCGCTCTGCCTCCGGGCAGGGCCGCAACAATCTGTACAATGAGAATGTGTATAAACGTAGGGGTGGGCGTGGCACGAAGGGAAGGGTGAGCGTACGTACGGCTGGAAGGAAGGAAGGGCGCTGTCTCCGCGGAGGGGAGGCCTGTGCCGGCGAGGCCGGCGCCCAGGCCAGCGCCCATTTCAGGTTATCGCTTCTCGGCCTTTTGGCTAAGATCAGAAGGTCGGGACTGGGATCGACTCCGGAGCCTTCTTGACTGTAGCCTTGTGGCTTCAGCCGTTTGACTCTGGAGATATATTTTGCATGTGGTGAGGAACAAAGAAAAGGATTGTGGTTAGTAAGGTAAGTGTTGGTATTATTATTATTATTATTTTTGATTGTTATATTAGGAGTTTTATTGTGGTTTAAATTGGTTTTAGTATTCCCTGGTTAACTGTTTTACTGGTATTTTAGTCTCCTTTAGAAAGGTTTAAGGGGTGTGGTGCCTCCCACCATGTCTGCTCCACGAGCAGGCATGAGGAGGCACCACAGTGTGAGGTTCCTGTTTGAAGAAGATGTAAATGGAAAGCTGTTTCACATGTCTAGGTTAGATTTCTCTAGAAATCTAATCCAGACAACCTTACAATTTCACCCAGAAGCTTTAAACTGCCTCATAACTTTGCCCCAAAACAAAGGGTTTGATGTCAGTTTTAGGAATGCAGTGTATTTGAATACTTTTTGGGAAAGGTTTAAGGAAGTACAAGGAAAGTTTGATATGTTTAAGGTTGAAAAATTAACAGATCATGCCAGAAAAACTGTGATTGTGAAGATGTTCAATGAGACAGTATGTTCAGAAGATATATGTGCATGGCTAAGACGGTTTTGTCAAGTTGTAGGTCCACCTGTGAAAGTCGTGGACGAAGATAATATTTGGAACTGTTCATGGAGAATACCCATTAAACAATGGGAGGACGAGACTGGGTACCTAGGGTTGAAACATCTGCCACAGGTAATTGTGTTGGGGGAAAATAGGGGGTACATACATTATCAAGGCATGCCAAAAGTGTGCCGTAAATGTGGGGGAATGGACCATTATGCCGAAGCTTGTACCCAAATTGTGTGCAGTAAGTGTAGAGAAATTGGACACACTTTTCAGGAATGTCCGAATGGTAGGTTGTGTAACCTTTGCGGGGGAAAAAACCATCTCTTTAGAGATTGTCCATATTCTTTCGCAAACAAACTCAAGGCAGCATGGGAAGGGGTAACAAAAATGGCCGAAAAGAAGCATGGTGAAGAACAAGAGAAGGGAGACGGAGAAGAAGGGGCGGAGCCAGAGGTTTTGGCGGGAAACGAGACACATCAGGGGGGCGGGGCAGGCAAGGGGGAAGAAGGGAGGGGCTCACGGGTGGAGCAACCGGAAGAGGCTGAAACAGGAGGGGAGGAACAAGGAGCAAAGGGGGTGGGAGGGGCTACAGGGAGTGAAGAAGGGCGGTCCTCTATTGAGACAATGTCAGAGGTGAGTATACCAGGGTTAGAGAGCAGCTCTGAAGACTCTCTCCCAGGAGCACAAGCATCCAAGAGGCCTGCAGAATCCCCCTTGGTGGAACAATGGGGGAAAAAACAGTTAGATACCTCACTCCCAAGCGCACAAGTGGGGAAGAGACCGGCAGAGTCCCCCTTAATGATGGATGAAAAGAAACAGCGGGCTACAGCAGATAAGGATACCCCTCCTTCAGAGAGGTCTGACCCCTGCTGGCCGGGTGGTTCACCGAACGAGGTATCGTTTTTACACTTACCACCAAGAGGAAGAGCGTCGACTCCTGATCGATCAGGGACAGAAGATATCCCAGTTTTAGACTTTTTTCACCCTGGCAGGAGGAAAATGGAAATGGTTTTAGGAATGGATTTAGACTAGTTTTAATGGATTTTATTGTGTTGAAAGGTTTCTAGTTCCAGTTGCTTTTAGGTCAACCAAGAATGTTGTGGTTTTACCTCCTTTTAAACGTGCTCATGTCTCTCACGATCGCCACCATTAATGTGAGGAGTGTGAGAGCACCTTTGAGAGCACAGAGCATTCTGACTTTTTTAGGAACAGTGACAGCCGATATCATTTTATTACAAGAATGTGCAATCCCCTTCCTGAGATCATACAGAGACTGGGAGCAGCGCTGGGCTGCGGGTCCCTCTCTCTGGAGTGGGTCGCACTACAACAAGTCAGATGGTGTTGCTATCCTAATAAATAACCCTAGACTTGTGGTGAAGGACTGCACTGTGGTGAGTGATGGGCGGGCCATTTTAGCTAATTTGCATTTTTTAGGGAGGGATTTTAAAGTCTTAAACGTGTATGGTTTTAATGAGAAAGAGGAAAGATATGGTTTGCTGGAGGATTTGCAGCCCCACATGCTGGGGAGGGATCCGATAGTAGTGGGTGGGGATTTTAATTGTGTTTTAAGTAAAAAAGATAGGAGAAATGTGGGAGAGAGTTTTAAACTAGACAAAACATCGGGAAGATTGGCAAATTTGATAACTGATTTTAATTTAGTGGACTGTTACAGGACCATGCATCCACGGGAGGAGGGCTTCACCTGGTCGAGTGGTGATGGTTCCCGGGCCTCTAGAATTGACTACATCTTCACACGTGACTGCCCACCATCAGATGCTAGATTGATCCCCATGTTTTTCTCAGACCACGCCTTACTGTCTTGCACCCTTTCTTTCCCCACAGATGTGACGATAGGGGGAGGGCTGTGGAAGCTGAACTGCTCCCTGCTGCAGGATGAAGGGGTGAGAGACGAATACAGGGAGCAGTACAGACTTTGGCAGTCCCTCCAAGACCTGTACGATTCACGTGCACAGTGGTGGGAGATGGTAAAGGGAAGGACCAAGACGTTTTTTAAAAGGGTGGGAACTTTTAAAAAGAAAAAACAGAAAAGGCGCATGATGGGGCTGCAAAGAAGGTTACAGAGGTATTTCAATCTGGTGAACCAAGGGTTTGATTTTAATGAGGAAATAAAACAGGTAAGAGAAGAAATTAGACTTTTAATGGAGGAGGTAAGCAAAAGACATATAATGACTTGTAAAGAACAGGAACTAGAAGAAGGGGAAAAATGCACAAGATATTTTTTCAAGAAAACAGTGGCGCGGGGAGGAGGGGTTACTAAATTACAAGATGGAGACAAAATAATGAATACAAATCATGGGATCATGGGGGTGGTAGAAAGGTTTTATGAAGATTTATATGGTGAAAAGAAAACACACAAAACAACAATGGAAGAAGTGACCAATTTATTGGAAAATAAAATTAAAGATGATGAACTTTTAACTACAGATTTTACGACAGAGGAACTACAAAATGTTTTAAAAGGTTTTAAAACAGGGAAGTCCCCGGGAGAGGATGGGCTCCCCGTGGAGTTTTACAAAACCTTTTGGGACATTTTAGTAGGGGACCTTTTATGTATTTTTACAGACTTCCAGACTTGTGACGTTTTACCTGACAGTTTTAGGTCAGGGATAGTGACTCTGCTGCACAAAAAAGGGGAAAAATCAGAGATCAGCAATTGGAGACCTATCACACTTTTAAACGTCGATTGTAAGCTTTTTAGCAGAATTTTAGCAAGACGAATGTCATTGGTTTTAGAAGACGTGATTCACCCAGATCAAGCTTGCGCAGTGCCGGGGCGGAGGATCACGGACAACTTGATCCTGATCCGTGACTCCATCTGTTATGTGAGAGACAGAAACATTCGGTTATTAGCATTAAATTTAGATTTCGAAAAAGCTTTTGATCGGGTCTCACACCAGTACCTGTTTCAGGTACTGCAAAAGATGGGGTTCCCCGGGAGGTTTATAGCATGGGTGGGCCTGTTGTACAACGACATCAATAGCAGAATTTTGGTAAATGGGCACCTCTCCAAGGCGATCACTATTCGCTCAGGAGTACGGCAGGGTTGTCCCTTATCCCCGCTCTTGTTCGTCACATGCATGGAACCACTGGCGCAAATCTTGAGAAGGGACCAATGGATCAATGGACTGACTCTGCCAGGGGGACTGACGGTGAAATGTTCATTATACATGGACGACGTGACAGTTTTATGCACAGACATGGTGTCGGCCCAGAGGACCCTAGAGGTAACAGAATGGTTTGGGAGGGCCTCTGGAGCCAAACTGAACCGAAACAAGACTGAGGCACAGCTCTTTGGACCATGGACGAACGTACCAACTGTTTTAGGGGTAAATTTTAAAGAAACAAACATCAGGATTTTAGGGGTGAAATTTGACCGGGCAGGAGGAGGGAGCGGAAATTGGACAACAACCTTAGGGAAAGTTAGACAGAGACTTGGACTGTGGGGACTACGACAATTGACTTTAGAAGGGAAAATTTTAGTGATAAAAGCGGTGATTTTACCTTTGCTTTTATTGCTGTGCTCTGTTTTTAGTCCTCCAAGGAGCTTTCTTTTAGGTTTGGATCGGGCGATCTTCTACTTCCTGTGGGGGTCCAAGTGGGAGCGCCTGAGAAGAGAGACAGTAAAGAAGAGACCGGAAAATGGAGGGAAGGGGCTCCCAGACCCCCACCTGTTTTTAGGCAGCAAATTTACAGCAGCACATATAGAGTACGCAACATCCCCATCCAGGACCAAGACAGCCATTATGGCTCGGTTCTGGATGGGGTCCTATCTGCAAACCATAGGCATTTTAAAACCAGATTTAAGAACGCCAGTATCTTTTAAACTGCCACACGAATACCTTTTTATTAAGAAATTTTTAAAAAAGTATGAGTTGGAAAAATGCACTGTTCAAGAAATGACAAATGCTAAAACCCTGGTCTCCCTTGTTCAGGATCGTGAGGAGGTGAGCAGAGTGGTGGGGATGACGACGGCGGAGGCTCGGAGAGTGTGGGCGAACGCGGCCCACCCGGCCCTCCGGAACAAACAGAAGGACCTTACCTGGATGGTGGCCCATGAAGTCCTCCCGGTCCGGGCGGTGATGCACTCCCGGGGCATGGGGGCAACGGCAGTGTGCCCACGGCCAGGCTGCGGCCAGCCTGAGACCGTGCGGCACGTCCTTTGGGAGTGCAGCGTGGCCAGGGACCTGTGGGCCGCGATCGGCCCCCTGGAATGCCCAAGCCTGCCAGCAGGGGAGGTCCACCCGCAAAGTTACCGGTTAGCGGTGAACGGGGTGGGCCAGGGTGTAGAAAAGTTACCATCAAAAGAATTCAAGGCACTCTGGCTCACCCTTACAAGCGTGACGGCCGCACTGTGGACCTCCCGCAACCTGCTGGTGGGGAAGCGCGTCACGGTGCCCCTCCACGCTATGAAAAAGATGGTAACAACAACGCTGCAGGTGGCGCCGGGCGTCGCCATTTGGAGGAGGGGGCCGAGGTCACACGCAGGGGGGTCCCTGCCACCACCGACCGGGGCTCCCGCCGACGTTTCCTGAGGGGACAGGGATGCCTGAAAGGAGACAGCGGGCTCAGGGGAGGACTTCCTCTGGAGACGCACAGGAAGGGACCTCGACGGAGGGCGGGAGGAGCTGCGGATGCACGCACCTCGGCCTCCCGGCTGGGTTCATCTCTGCCTTCCTCTCTCCTTGTGGTCTTGGACGGGGGGGAGCAGGGTTTGCAATACATCTGAAAAGGACAATACACAAAGTAGTGAATTTGACATTGAAAAGGTTTTATGATATTAAACTGTTTTGGACTTTAAGGGCTTTTAAAATGCTTCTATAATAAAACCTTTTATGTACTATTTTAACAGATGCAAGGATGTGGCTTTTAAAAGAGAAAAGATTGTAAAAATGGTTTTAAAATGCATGACCATTGTGTCTTTTAACCATCTTTTTATCTAATGTGTATGCTGCTTCTTTAACATAAAAGTGACGTTGTATTTATTGGTGTAAAGACTCAATAAACATTGTGAAAAAAAAAAAAAAAAATCTGTTCTTATCAGTTTAATATCTGATACGTCCTCTATATGAGGACTTCATATTAAATGGATTTTTAGAACAGGGAGGCGAAACAGGGGCTTGCCCCGTTCGCCCCACGCATCGACCTGGTATTGCAGTACCTCCAGGAACGGTGCACCTTCCTAAACGTGTGGAAAAGAAAGAGTTTGTTGCTGGTTGTATGGTATGATCAGCCTGTTTATTTTAATGAATTTGTAATATGTGTGTGTGTGTGTGTGTGTGTGTGTGTGTATGTATATATATATATATATATATATATATATATATATATATATATATATATATATATATATATATTATAAAACTTTATTTTTACATTTGTTGGTTGATTTGTCTGTCTGTCTCTGTCTGTCTGTCTGTCTGTGTGAATAAATAAAACAAAGCAGCCAAAAGCGCTCACTCCTTTAAAAAAAACCAGAATAAGTAAGAATGAAGGGGAGTGAGTGGTCTCTGTCTCTCTCACTGCCTTGTCAGCTGGTCACAAATGCAGTGCGAGCGGAGGCCACTCCCCTTTCGGCGGTTTGCAGTTTTCCCTCCGTTTTTGTTCTTTTTTTTTTTTTTTTTTTTTTTTTTTTGAGATTGTTACTGTTTTTTCCCCTCCTCTCTCTCTCTCTCTCTCTCTCCATTATAGCCTGCCAGCCCTGCCTGCCTGCCTGCCTGATGTTGCCAACAAGCCACAGCCCCGCAGGCTCCTCCCTTGTTACCGCGAACAAACGAGCTAGGCTTTAGGTTGGCGTAGCGGGACGCCTGAGCCTACATGGCTATAGCTCGGGTTTCTCTTCATTCACGCACAAATCTTTCGCCTTTTACTAAAGATTTCCGTGGAGGGGAACGTCAAAGAGTCAAATTGATTTTTTGGAGCGCTCTGCCTCCGGGCAGGGCCGCAACAATCTGTACAATGAGAATGTGTATAAACGTAGGGGTGGGCGTGGCACGAAGGGAAGGGTGAGCGTACGTACGGCTGGAAGGAAGGAAGGGCGCTGTCTCCGCGGAGGGGAGGCCTGTGCCGGCGAGGCCGGCGCCCAGGCCAGCGCCCATTTCAGGTTATCGCTTCTCGGCCTTTTGGCTAAGATCAGAAGGTCGGGACTGGGATCGACTCCGGAGCCTTCTTGACTGTAGCCTTGTGGCTTCAGCCGTTTGACTCTGGAGATATATTTTGCATGTGGTGAGGAACAAAGAAAAGGATTGTGGTTAGTAAGGTAAGTGTTGGTATTATTATTATTATTATTTTTTGATTGTTATATTAGGAGTTTTATTGTGGTTTAAATTGGTTTTAGTATTCCCTGGTTAACTGTTTTACTGGTATTTTAGTCTCCTTTAGAAAGGTTTAAGGGGTGTGGTGCCTCCCACCATGTCTGCTCCACGAGCAGGCATGAGGAGGCACCACAGTGTGAGGTTCCTGTTTGAAGAAGATGTAAATGGAAAGCTGTTTCACATGTCTAGGTTAGATTTCTCTAGAAATCTAATCCAGACAACCTTACAATTTCACCCAGAAGCTTTAAACTGCCTCATAACTTTGCCCCAAAACAAAGGGTTTGATGTCAGTTTTAGGAATGCAGTGTATTTGAATACTTTTTGGGAAAGGTTTAAGGAAGTACAAGGAAAGTTTGATATGTTTAAGGTTGAAAAATTAACAGATCATGCCAGAAAAACTGTGATTGTGAAGATGTTCAATGAGACAGTATGTTCAGAAGATATATGTGCATGGCTAAGACGGTTTTGTCAAGTTGTAGGTCCACCTGTGAAAGTCGTGGACGAAGATAATATCTGGAACTGTTCATGGAGAATACCCATTAAACAATGGGAGGACGACTGGGTACCTAGGGTTGAAACATCTGCCACAGGTAATTGTGTTGGGGGAAAATAGGGGGTACATACATTATCAAGGCATGCCAAAAGTGTGCCGTAAATGTGGGGGAATGGACCATTATGCCGAAGCTTGTACCCAAATTGTGTGCAGTAAGTGTAGAGAAATTGGACACACTTTTCAGGAATGTCCGAATGGTAGGTTGTGTAACCTTTGCGGGGGAAAAAACCATCTCTTTAGAGATTGTCCATATTCTTTCGCAAACAAACTCAAGGCAGCATGGGAAGGGGTAACAAAAATGGCCGAAAAGAAGCATGGTGAAGAACAAGAGAAGGGAGACGGAGAAGAAGGGGCGGAGCCAGAGGTTTTGGCGGGAAACGAGACACATCAGGGGGGCGGGGCAGGCAAGGGGGAAGAAGGGAGGGGCTCACGGGTGGAGCAACCGGAAGAGGCTGAAACAGGAGGGGAGGAACAAGGAGCAAAGGGGGTGGGAGGGGCTACAGGGAGTGAAGAAGGGCGGTCCTCTATTGAGACAATGTCAGAGGTGAGTATACCAGGGTTAGAGAGCAGCTCTGAAGACTCTCTCCCAGGAGCACAAGCATCCAAGAGGCCTGCAGAATCCCCCTTGGTGGAACAATGGGGGAAAAAACAGTTAGATACCTCACTCCCAAGCGCACAAGTGGGGAAGAGACCGGCAGAGTCCCCCTTAATGATGGATGAAAAGAAACAGCGGGCTACAGCAGATAAGGATACCCCTCCCTCAGAGAGGTCTGACCCCTGCTGGCCGGGTGGTTCACCGAACGAGGTATCGTTTTTACACTTACCACCAAGAGGAAGAGCGTCGACTCCTGATCGATCAGGGACAGAAGATATCCCAGTTTTAGACTTCTTTCACCCTGGCAGGAGGAAAATGGAAATGGTTTTAGGAATGGATTTAGACTAGTTTTAATGGATTTTATTGTGTTGAAAGGTTTCTAGTTCCAGTTGCTTTTAGGTCAACCAAGAATGTTGTGGTTTTACCTCCTTTTAAACGTGCTCATGTCTCTCACGATCGCCACCATTAATGTGAGGAGTGTGAGAGCACCTTTGAGAGCACAGAGCATTCTGACTTTTTTAGGAACAGTGACAGCCGATATCATTTTATTACAAGAATGTGCAATCCCCTTCCTGAGATCATACAGAGACTGGGAGCAGCGCTGGGCTGCGGGTCCCTCTCTCTGGAGTGGGTCGCACTACAACAAGTCAGATGGTGTTGCTATCCTAATAAATAACCCTAGACTTGTGGTGAAGGACTGCACTGTGGTGAGTGATGGGCGGGCCATTTTAGCTAATTTGCATTTTTTAGGGAGGGATTTTAAAGTCTTAAATGTGTATGGTTTTAATGAGAAAGAGGAAAGATATGGTTTGCTGGAGGATTTGCAGCCCCGCATGCTGGGGAGGGATCCGATAGTAGTGGGTGGGGATTTTAATTGTGTTTTAAGTAAAAAAGATAGGAGAAATGTGGGAGAGAGTTTTAAACTAGACAAAACATCGGGAAGATTGGCAAATTTGATAACTGATTTTAATTTAGTGGACTGTTACAGGACCATGCATCCACGGGAGGAGGGCTTCACCTGGTCGAGTGGTGATGGTTCCCGGGCCTCTAGAATTGACTACATCTTCACACGTGACTGCCCACCATCAGATGCTAGATTGATCCCCATGTTTTTCTCAGACCACGCCTTACTGTCTTGCACCCTTTCTTTCCCCACAGATGTGACGATAGGGGGAGGGCTGTGGAAGCTGAACTGCTCCCTGCTGCAGGATGAAGGGGTGAGAGACGAATACAGGGAGCAGTACAGACTTTGGCAGTCCCTCCAAGACCGGTACGATTCACGTGCACAGTGGTGGGAGATGGTAAAGGGAAGGACCAAGACGTTTTTTAAAAGGGTGGGAACTTTTAAAAAGAAAAAACAGAAAAGGCGCATGATGGGGCTGCAAAGAAGGTTACAGAGGTATTTCAATCTGGTGAACCAAGGGTTTGATTTTAATGAGGAAATAAAACAGGTAAGAGAAGAAATTAGACTTTTAATGGAGGAGGTAAGCAAAAGACATATAATGACTTGTAAAGAACAGGAACTAGAAGAAGGGGAAAAATGCACAAGATATTTTTTCAAGAAAACAGTGGCGCGGGGAGGAGGGGTTACTAAATTACAAGATGGAGACAAAATAATGAATACAAATCATGGGATCATGGGGGTGGTAGAAAGGTTTTATGAAGATTTATATGGTGAAAAGAAAACACACAAAACAACAATGGAAGAAGTGACCAATTTATTGGAAAATAAAATTAAAGATGATGAACTTTTAACTACAGATTTTACGACAGAGGAACTACAAAATGTTTTAAAAGGTTTTAAAACAGGGAAGTCCCCGGGAGAGGATGGGCTCCCCGTGGAGTTTTACAAAACCTTTTGGGACATTTTAGTAGGGGACCTTTTATGTATTTTTACAGACTTCCAGACTTGTGACGTTTTACCTGACAGTTTTAGGTCAGGGATAGTGACTCTGCTGCACAAAAAAGGGGAAAAATCAGAGATCAGCAATTGGAGACCTATCACACTTTTAAACGTCGATTGTAAGCTTTTTAGCAGAATTTTAGCAAGACGAATGTCATTGGTTTTAGAAGACGTGATTCACCCAGATCAAGCTTGCGCAGTGCCGGGGCGGAGGATCACGGACAACTTGATCCTGATCCGTGACTCCATCTGTTATGTGAGAGACAGAAACATTCGGTTATTAGCATTAAATTTAGATTTCGAAAAAGCTTTTGATCGGGTCTCACACCAGTACCTGTTTCAGGTACTGCAAAAGATGGGGTTCCCCGGGAGGTTTATAGCATGGGTGGGCCTGTTGTACAACGACATCAATAGCAGAATTTTGGTAAATGGGCACCTCTCCAAGGCGATCACTATTCGCTCAGGAGTACGGCAGGGTTGTCCCTTATCCCCGCTCTTGTTCGTCACATGCATGGAACCACTGGCGCAAATCTTGAGAAGGGACCAATGGATCAATGGACTGACTCTGCCAGGGGGACTGACGGTGAAATGTTCATTATACATGGACGACGTGACAGTTTTATGCACAGACATGGTGTCGGCCCAGAGGACCCTAGAGGTAACAGAATGGTTTGGGAGGGCCTCTGGAGCCAAACTGAACCGAGACAAGACTGAGGCACAGCTTTTTGGACCATGGACGAACGTACCAACTGTTTTAGGGGTAAATTTTAAAGAAACAAACATCAGGATTTTAGGGGTGAAATTTGACCGGGCAGGAGGAGGGAGCGGAAATTGGACAACAACCTTAGGGAAAGTTAGACAGAGACTTGGACTGTGGGGACTACGACAATTGACTTTAGAAGGGAAAATTTTAGTGATAAAAGCGGTGATTTTACCTTTGCTTTTATTGCTGTGCTCTGTTTTTAGTCCTCCAAGGAGCTTTCTTTTAGGTTTGGATCGGGCGATCTTCTACTTCCTGTGGGGGTCCAAGTGGGAGCGCCTGAGAAGAGAGACAGTAAAGAAGAGACCGGAAAATGGAGGGAAGGGGCTCCCAGACCCCCACCTGTTTTTAGGCAGCAAATTTACAGCAGCACATATAGAGTACGCAACATCCCCATCCAGGACCAAGACAGCCATTATGGCTCGGTTCTGGATGGGGTCCTATCTGCAAACCATAGGCATTTTAAAACCAGATTTAAGAACGCCAGTATCTTTTAAACTGCCACACGAATACCTTTTTATTAAGAAATTTTTAAAAAAGTATGAGTTGGAAAAATGCACTGTTCAAGAAATGACAAATGCTAAAACCCTGGTCTCCCTTGTTCAGGATCGTGAGGAGGTGAGCAGAGTGGTGGGGATGACGACGGCGGAGGCTCGGAGAGTGTGGGCGAACGCGGCCCACCCGGCCCTCCGGAACAAACAGAAGGACCTTACCTGGATGGTGGCCCATGAAGTCCTCCCGGTCCGGGCGGTGATGCACTCCCGGGGCATGGGGGCAACGGCAGTGTGCCCACGGCCAGGCTGCGGCCAGCCTGAGACCGTGCGGCACGTCCTTTGGGAGTGCAGCGTGGCCAGGGACCTGTGGGCCGCGATCGGCCCCCTGGAATGCCCAAGCCTGCCAGCAGGGGAGGTCCACCCGCAAAGTTACCGGTTAGCGGTGAACGGGGTGGGCCAGGGTGTAGAAAAGTTACCATCCAAAGAATTCGAGGCACTCTGGCTCACCCTTACAAGCGTGACGGCCGCACTGTGGACCTCCCGCAACCTGCTGGTGGGGAAGCGCGTCACGGTGCCCCTCCACGCGATGACAAGGATGGTAACTACAACGCTGCAGGTGGCGCCGGGCGTCGCCATTTGGAGGAGGGGGCCGAGGTCACACGCAGGGAGGTCCCTGCCACCACTGACCGGGGCTCCCGCCGACGTTTCCTGAGGGGACACGGATGCCTGAAAGGAGATAGCGGGCACAGGGGAGGACTTCCTCTGGAGACGCACAGGAAGGGGCCTCGACGGAGGGCGGGAGGAGCTGCGGATGCACGCACCTCGGCCTCCCGGCTGGGTTCATCCCTGCCTTCCTCTC
>NW_027506870.1:2615671-2635671 GCF_052324685.1 Brachyhypopomus gauderio
GTACGTACGGCTGGAAGGAAGGAAGGGCGCTGTCTCCGCGGAGGGGAGGCCTGTGCCGGCGAGGCCGGCGCCCAGGCCAGCGCCCATTTCAGGTTATCGCTTCTCGGCCTTTTGGCTAAGATCAGAAGGTCGGGACTGGGATCGACTCCGGAGCCTTCTTGACTGTAGCCTTGTGGCTTCAGCCGTTTGACTCTGGAGATATATTTTGCATGTGGTGAGGAACAAAGAAAAGGATTGTGGTTAGTAAGGTAAGTGTTGGTATTATTATTATTATTATTTTTTGATTGTTATATTAGGAGTTTTATTGTGGTTTAAATTGGTTTTAGTATTCCCTGGTTAACTGTTTTACTGGTATTTTAGTCTCCTTTAGAAAGGTTTAAGGGGTGTGGTGCCTCCCACCATGTCTGCTCCACGAGCAGGCATGAGGAGGCACCACAGTGTGAGGTTCCTGTTTGAAGAAGATGTAAATGGAAAGCTGTTTCACATGTCTAGGTTAGATTTCTCTAGAAATCTAATCCAGACAACCTTACAATTTCACCCAGAAGCTTTAAACTGCCTCATAACTTTGCCCCAAAACAAAGGGTTTGATGTCAGTTTTAGGAATGCAGTGTATTTGAATACTTTTTGGGAAAGGTTTAAGGAAGTACAAGGAAAGTTTGATATGTTTAAGGTTGAAAAATTAACAGATCATGCCAGAAAAACTGTGATTGTGAAGATGTTCAATGAGACAGTATGTTCAGAAGATATATGTGCATGGCTAAGACGGTTTTGTCAAGTTGTAGGTCCACCTGTGAAAGTCGTGGACGAAGATAATATCTGGAACTGTTCATGGAGAATACCCATTAAACAATGGGAGGACGAGACTGGGTACCTAGGGTTGAAACATCTGCCACAGGTAATTGTGTTGGGGGAAAATAGGGGGTACATACATTATCAAGGCATGCCAAAAGTGTGCCGTAAATGTGGGGGAATGGACCATTATGCCGAAGCTTGTACCCAAATTGTGTGCAGTAAGTGTAGAGAAATTGGACACACTTTTCAGGAATGTCCGAATGGTAGGTTGTGTAACCTTTGCGGGGGAAAAAACCATCTCTTTAGAGATTGTCCATATTCTTTCGCAAACAAACTCAAGGCAGCATGGGAAGGGGTAACAAAAATGGCCGAAAAGAAGCATGGTGAAGAACAAGAGAAGGGAGACGGAGAAGAAGGGGCGGAGCCAGAGGTTTTGGCGGGAAACGAGACACATCAGGGGGGCGGGGCAGGCAAGGGGGAAGAAGGGAGGGGCTCACGGGTGGAGCAACCGGAAGAGGCTGAAACAGGAGGGGAGGAACAAGGAGCAAAGGGGGTGGGAGGGGCTACAGGGAGTGAAGAAGGGCGGTCCTCTATTGAGACAATGTCAGAGGTGAGTATACCAGGGTTAGAGAGCAGCTCTGAAGACTCTCTCCCAGGAGCACAAGCATCCAAGAGGCCTGCAGAATCCCCCTTGGTGGAACAATGGGGGAAAAAACAGTTAGATACCTCACTCCCAAGCGCACAAGTGGGGAAGAGACCGGCAGAGTCCCCCTTAATGATGGATGAAAAGAAACAGCGGGCTACAGCAGATAAGGATACCCCTCCCTCAGAGAGGTCTGACCCCTGCTGGCCGGGTGGTTCACCGAACGAGGTATCGTTTTTACACTTACCACCAAGAGGAAGAGCGTCGACTCCTGATCGATCAGGGACAGAAGATATCCCAGTTTTAGACTTCTTTCACCCTGGCAGGAGGAAAATGGAAATGGTTTTAGGAATGGATTTAGACTAGTTTTAATGGATTTTATTGTGTTGAAAGGTTTCTAGTTCCAGTTGCTTTTAGGTCAACCAAGAATGTTGTGGTTTTACCTCCTTTTAAACGTGCTCATGTCTCTCACGATCGCCACCATTAATGTGAGGAGTGTGAGAGCACCTTTGAGAGCACAGAGCATTCTGACTTTTTTAGGAACAGTGACAGCCGATATCATTTTATTACAAGAATGTGCAATCCCCTTCCTGAGATCATACAGAGACTGGGAGCAGCGCTGGGCTGCGGGTCCCTCTCTCTGGAGTGGGTCGCACTACAACAAGTCAGATGGTGTTGCTATCCTAATAAATAACCCTAGACTTGTGGTGAAGGACTGCACTGTGGTGAGTGATGGGCGGGCCATTTTAGCTAATTTGCATTTTTTAGGGAGGGATTTTAAAGTCTTAAATGTGTATGGTTTTAATGAGAAAGAGGAAAGATATGGTTTGCTGGAGGATTTGCAGCCCCGCATGCTGGGGAGGGATCCGATAGTAGTGGGTGGGGATTTTAATTGTGTTTTAAGTAAAAAAGATAGGAGAAATGTGGGAGAGAGTTTTAAACTAGACAAAACATCGGGAAGATTGGCAAATTTGATAACTGATTTTAATTTAGTGGACTGTTACAGGACCATGCATCCACGGGAGGAGGGCTTCACCTGGTCGAGTGGTGATGGTTCCCGGGCCTCTAGAATTGACTACATCTTCACACGTGACTGCCCACCATCAGATGCTAGATTGATCCCCATGTTTTTCTCAGACCACGCCTTACTGTCTTGCACCCTTTCTTTCCCCACAGATGTGACGATAGGGGGAGGGCTGTGGAAGCTGAACTGCTCCCTGCTGCAGGATGAAGGGGTGAGAGACGAATACAGGGAGCAGTACAGACTTTGGCAGTCCCTCCAAGACCGGTACGATTCACGTGCACAGTGGTGGGAGATGGTAAAGGGAAGGACCAAGACGTTTTTTAAAAGGGTGGGAACTTTTAAAAAGAAAAAACAGAAAAGGCGCATGATGGGGCTGCAAAGAAGGTTACAGAGGTATTTCAATCTGGTGAACCAAGGGTTTGATTTTAATGAGGAAATAAAACAGGTAAGAGAAGAAATTAGACTTTTAATGGAGGAGGTAAGCAAAAGACATATAATGACTTGTAAAGAACAGGAACTAGAAGAAGGGGAAAAATGCACAAGATATTTTTTCAAGAAAACAGTGGCGCGGGGAGGAGGGGTTACTAAATTACAAGATGGAGACAAAATAATGAATACAAATCATGGGATCATGGGGGTGGTAGAAAGGTTTTATGAAGATTTATATGGTGAAAAGAAAACACACAAAACAACAATGGAAGAAGTGACCAATTTATTGGAAAATAAAATTAAAGATGATGAACTTTTAACTACAGATTTTACGACAGAGGAACTACAAAATGTTTTAAAAGGTTTTAAAACAGGGAAGTCCCCGGGAGAGGATGGGCTCCCCGTGGAGTTTTACAAAACCTTTTGGGACATTTTAGTAGGGGACCTTTTATGTATTTTTACAGACTTCCAGACTTGTGACGTTTTACCTGACAGTTTTAGGTCAGGGATAGTGACTCTGCTGCACAAAAAAGGGGAAAAATCAGAGATCAGCAATTGGAGACCTATCACACTTTTAAACGTCGATTGTAAGCTTTTTAGCAGAATTTTAGCAAGACGAATGTCATTGGTTTTAGAAGACGTGATTCACCCAGATCAAGCTTGCGCAGTGCCGGGGCGGAGGATCACGGACAACTTGATCCTGATCCGTGACTCCATCTGTTATGTGAGAGACAGAAACATTCGGTTATTAGCATTAAATTTAGATTTCGAAAAAGCTTTTGATCGGGTCTCACACCAGTACCTGTTTCAGGTACTGCAAAAGATGGGGTTCCCCGGGAGGTTTATAGCATGGGTGGGCCTGTTGTACAACGACATCAATAGCAGAATTTTGGTAAATGGGCACCTCTCCAAGGCGATCACTATTCGCTCAGGAGTACGGCAGGGTTGTCCCTTATCCCCGCTCTTGTTCGTCACATGCATGGAACCACTGGCGCAAATCTTGAGAAGGGACCAATGGATCAATGGACTGACTCTGCCAGGGGGACTGACGGTGAAATGTTCATTATACATGGACGACGTGACAGTTTTATGCACAGACATGGTGTCGGCCCAGAGGACCCTAGAGGTAACAGAATGGTTTGGGAGGGCCTCTGGAGCCAAACTGAACCGAGACAAGACTGAGGCACAGCTTTTTGGACCATGGACGAACGTACCAACTGTTTTAGGGGTAAATTTTAAAGAAACAAACATCAGGATTTTAGGGGTGAAATTTGACCGGGCAGGAGGAGGGAGCGGAAATTGGACAACAACCTTAGGGAAAGTTAGACAGAGACTTGGACTGTGGGGACTACGACAATTGACTTTAGAAGGGAAAATTTTAGTGATAAAAGCGGTGATTTTACCTTTGCTTTTATTGCTGTGCTCTGTTTTTAGTCCTCCAAGGAGCTTTCTTTTAGGTTTGGATCGGGCGATCTTCTACTTCCTGTGGGGGTCCAAGTGGGAGCGCCTGAGAAGAGAGACAGTAAAGAAGAGACCGGAAAATGGAGGGAAGGGGCTCCCAGACCCCCACCTGTTTTTAGGCAGCAAATTTACAGCAGCACATATAGAGTACGCAACATCCCCATCCAGGACCAAGACAGCCATTATGGCTCGGTTCTGGATGGGGTCCTATCTGCAAACCATAGGCATTTTAAAACCAGATTTAAGAACGCCAGTATCTTTTAAACTGCCACACGAATACCTTTTTATTAAGAAATTTTTAAAAAAGTATGAGTTGGAAAAATGCACTGTTCAAGAAATGACAAATGCTAAAACCCTGGTCTCCCTTGTTCAGGATCGTGAGGAGGTGAGCAGAGTGGTGGGGATGACGACGGCGGAGGCTCGGAGAGTGTGGGCGAACGCGGCCCACCCGGCCCTCCGGAACAAACAGAAGGACCTTACCTGGATGGTGGCCCATGAAGTCCTCCCGGTCCGGGCGGTGATGCACTCCCGGGGCATGGGGGCAACGGCAGTGTGCCCACGGCCAGGCTGCGGCCAGCCTGAGACCGTGCGGCACGTCCTTTGGGAGTGCAGCGTGGCCAGGGACCTGTGGGCCGCGATCGGCCCCCTGGAATGCCCAAGCCTGCCAGCAGGGGAGGTCCACCCGCAAAGTTACCGGTTAGCGGTGAACGGGGTGGGCCAGGGTGTAGAAAAGTTACCATCAAAAGAATTCAAGGCACTCTGGCTCACCCTTACAAGCGTGACGGCCGCACTGTGGACCTCCCGCAACCTGCTGGTGGGGAAGCGCGTCACGGTGCCCCTCCACGCTATGAAAAAGATGGTAACAACAACGCTGCAGGTGGCGCCGGGCGTCGCCATTTGGAGGAGGGGGCCGAGGTCACACGCAGGGGGGTCCCTGCCACCACCGACCGGGGCTCCCGCCGACGTTTCCTGAGGGGACAGGGATGCCTGAAAGGAGACAGCGGGCTCAGGGGAGGACTTCCTCTGGAGACGCACAGGAAGGGACCTCGACGGAGGGCGGGAGGAGCTGCGGATGCACGCACCTCGGCCTCCCGGCTGGGTTCATCTCTGCCTTCCTCTCTCCTTGTGGTCTTGGACGGGGGGGAGCAGGGTTTGCAATACATCTGAAAAGGACAATACACAAAGTAGTGAATTGGACATTGAAAAGGTTTTATGATATTAAACTGTTTTGGACTTTAAGGGCTTTTAAAATGCTTCTATAATAAAACCTTTTATGTACTATTTTAACAGATGCAAGGATGTGGCTTTTAAAAGAGAAAAGATTGTAAAAATGGTTTTAAAATGCATGACTATTGTGTCTTTTAACCATCCTTTTATCTAATGTGTATGCTGCTTTTTTAACATAAAAGTGACGCTGTATTTATTGATGTAAAGACTCAATAAACATTGTCAAAAAAAAAAAAAATCTGTTCTTATCAGTTTAATATCTGATACGTCCTCTATATGAGGACTTCATATTAAATGGATTTTTAGAACAGGGAGGCGAAACAGGGGCTTGCCCCGTTCGCCCCACGCATCGACCTGGTATTGCAGTACCTCCAGGAACGGTGCACCTTCCTAAACGTGTGGAAAAGAAAGAGTTTGTTGCTGGTTGTATGGTATGATCAGCCTGTTTATTTTAATGAATTTGTAATATGTGTGTGTGTGTGTGTGTGTGTGTGTGTGTGTGTGTGTGTGTGTGTGTGTGTATATATATATATATATATATATAATATTATATTATAAAACTTTATTTTTACATTTGCTGGTTGATTTGTCTGTCTCTGTCTGTCTGTCTGTGTGAATAAATAAAACAAAGCAGCCAAAAGCGCTCACTCCTTTAAAAAAAACCAGAATAAGTAAGAATGAAGGGGAGTGAGTGGTCTCTGTCTCTCTCACTGCCTTGTCAGCTGGTCACAAATGCAGTGCGAGCGGAGGCCACTCCCCTTTCGGCGGTTTGCAGTTTTCCCTCCGTTTTTGTTCTTTTTTTTTTTTTTTTTTTTTTTTTTTTTGAGATTGTTACTGTTTTTTCCCCTCCTCTCTCTCTCTCTCTCTCTCTCCATTATAGCCTGCCAGCCCTGCCTGCCTGCCTGCCTGATGTTGCCAACAAGCCACAGCCCCGCAGGCTCCTCCCTTGTTACCGCGAACAAACGAGCTAGGCTTTAGGTTGGCGTAGCGGGACGCCTGAGCCTACATGGCTATAGCTCGGGTTTCTCTTCATTCACGCACAAATCTTTCGCCTTTTACTAAAGATTTCCGTGGAGGGGAACGTCAAAGAGTCAAATTGATTTTTTGGAGCGCTCTGCCTCCGGGCAGGGCCGCAACAATCTGTACAATGAGAATGTGTATAAACGTAGGGGTGGGCGTGGCACGAAGGGAAGGGTGAGCGTACGTACGGCCGGAAGGAAGGAAGGAAGGGCGCTGTCTCCGCGGAGGGGAGGCCTGTGCCGGCGAGGCCGGCGCCCAGGCCAGCGCCCATTTCAGGTTATCGCTTCTCGGCCTTTTGGCTAAGATCAAGGGGCGGAGACAGCGATCGACTCTTTGGAGATACCTGACTGCAGCCTATCAGTGGCGGCGGCCATTTTCTTTCAGAGAGTACAATTGTAAGGGAGAAAGTGGTGGAAAATTAATCAAACTTTTGTTCTTTTTTTTTTTTAATTGTCTAGGTGCATTTTGGAGTGGAGAACATCTTGCAAGGAGGGTGCTGTGGTGGACGGTTTGTAGGCGCCCAGTGTCTGGGTTTCGGCGGCCAACAAAGGTAAGTGCTGTTTTTTTCTTTTGTGGGTCCTGTATCGGCTGTGGAGTTAGCTGCCAGCTGCTAGCTTTTAAACTAGAGGTGCCTCCACCATGTCGGCTGCTAGAGTCGGTGTGAGGAGGCACCATAGTGTCCGCTTCCGATACATGGGCTCAGAGGAAAATCTAGGAGAACTATCTAGATTGGACTTTTCTAGAAAACTATTTCAGAGATGCTTGGGGTTTAAGGCCACGGATTTAAATTGTATTTTAGCACTGCCTGGTAACAGAGGATATGACGTTAGTTTTAGGACAGCAGCAGGGCTGCAGGACTTTTGGCAAAGATATGAGAAACACAGAGACCAGTTTGCCTTGTTCATAGTAGAAAAACTAACTGTCAACCCACAGAAATTGGTATATGTCAGAATGTTCAATGAAACGGTCACAGGAGAGGATATAGGTACCTGGCTGGGCAGGTATTGTATAGTTAAAACTCCGCCTAGTAAGGTAATGGACGAAGACGGCATATGGACATGCTCTTGGAAAGCGTCGGTACAATTGAAGCTAGAGCCAACAGGGTACTTGGGTCTGCAGCACATACCGTCCATGATAGCCTTGGGGGAAAATAGGGGCTATATCTTCTATCAGGGAATGCCCAAACTGTGCCGGAAGTGTGGAGAGTTTGGGCATTTAGCAGAAGCTTGTCAGGTAACTGTGTGCAAAAAGTGTAGGGAAGTGGGCCACGTCTTTGAAAATTGTCCTAATGGAAGGAAATGCAACCTGTGTGGGGAAGATAACCACCTTTTTAGAGAGTGTCCGTTATCGTTTGCGAATAAAGTTAAAGCTAAAATGGCAGAGGAACAAACACACAAAACAAAAATGGCCGACATGCAGCATGGTGAGCAGGCAGGAAAGAAGAATGGGGAAGAAGGGGCGGGGCCGAGTGAAGGGGCGGGGCCGAGTGAAGGGGCGGGGCCAAGTGAAGGGGCGGGGCCGAGTGAAGGGGCGGGGCCGAGTGAAGGGGCGGGGCCGAGTGAAGGGGCGGGGCCAGGTGAAGGGGCGGGGCCAGGTGAAGGGGCGGGGCCAAGTGAAGGGGCGGGGCCAAGTGAAGGGGCGGGGCCAAGTGAAGGGGCGGGGCCAAGTGAAGGGGTGGGACCAAGTGAAATGGTGGGTAAACGGAAGAGGGGGGCCAGAGGGACTAGAGAGAAAGGGGCAAGAGGGAGGGTAGGGGGCGGAGTACAGGTGGAAGCACCGCCCCCTGGGTTACAAGACTTGCAAGATTTGGAAAGCATACTTGAGGAATGTATAGGTACCATTACAAGCAGGGTGGATGTGCAACCTGTGAGTGGAAGAGAGGAAGAAAAACGGAAGAGGGAGGCAGGAGTTTTTAGAGAAAGAAGGGAAAGGGGGAGGGAAGTGGGTGGAGTGGAAGCACCGCCCGCAGTACAACAAGATTTAGAAACCATAAATGAGGAACATGTAGCGAACCCAGAAGGTGAGGTGGAAGTGAGTTTTAAAAATAGAAGGGAAGGGATGGAAAACAGAAAAGGAGAACTGGCAATGACGACAGTCTCGGAGGAGAGTGGAGAATCATCCACTTCCCTACCTGATGGTCAGACAGCCAAAAAATTGGCGGTATCTCTAGAGCCAGAGGACGCTCAAGAAGTCCGACAGGAAGCGCTGAGCTCCTTATCGGATGATGTACAGCGTCGGTGGCCAGAGACCTCCCCCAATGCAATTGCCTTCGCCCACATACGACTCAAGGCTTCCACACCCAGGCGTAGGCGCGGGGTGGAGCTAGAAGAAATGAGAGAAGACTACTTAGGTGAAGCGCAAATGGGTGCAGAGCCACTAGGTGAACCCCCATTAAGCTCCACGAGATGGATTAAAGAAGAAAGGGTGTCTGAAGAAGTGATGTGGATTCCTCACTCTTCATGATGCGAGGACAAAATAAAAATATGAGACATTGTAAAATGCATATTATAGGTGGTAGAGCATACACATCCTTTTATAAAATGTATGAATGCATTATTTATGTTTTTAACATGCATACAGACCTATTGGTTTTAGCGAAATGCGGCAGTTTTGTGGTTTGGTCCTCTTTGGCGTTGCCAGTCGTGTCTCAGCCTCTGTACATGCCCGTCAGAATCTCCATCTGAAAAGCAAGAAGAACACACCATTATTAATCATGGGAAATAGTCTTACCTTGTGGGTTACTTTACTCAACATCATTATGACACTTACCATATCCACAATCAATGTAAGAAGCATTAGATCGCTGCTAAGAGCTGAAAACATTTTACAGTTTTTAAGTAAAGAGAAGGCTGACATTATTTTACTACAGGAATGTGCCTTACCATATATGAAATCATACAGGCAGTGGGAAGAAAAGTGGCGGGTGGGGCAATCAGTATGGAGTGGCTCAAATGCAAACAAGGCAGATGGAGTGGCCATTTTAGTGAAAAACCCTGACCTAATCATACAAGAGGTGACCATTATACAAGAAGGGCGAATCATGCTAATGGTTTTAAGTTTTTTAGGCACAGTTTTTAAGGTCTTAAACATATATGGTTTTACAGAAAAACATGAGAGACATGAACAGCTAGAAACATTACAGATGCATTTAGTAGGGAATATGCCGCTAATAGTGGGAGGGGATTTTAACTGCATATTAGAGGAAACAGGAAGACTGAGAAAAGGGACAGACGTTAAATTGGATAAAACATCACGGTGTTTAAAGGGGATTTTAACTGATTTTAAATTGGTAGACAGTTTTAAAAGTACAAGGCCACGCGATCCCGGGTTTACATGGAGAAGCCCGGATGGCACTAGGGCTTCCCGAATTGATTATGTTTTCATAAGAGGGTGTAAGGTTATGGAGGCATCAATAACACCTGTCTTTTTCTCTGACCATGCTCTTTTGAGGAGTGCACTCACACTAGGGGATGGTGGGTTAAGAGGGACGGGCACATGGAAACTAAATTGCACAGCTTTGGCAGAGAAGACAGTACAGGCAGAGTTTAGAGAAGAATATGAGTCTTGGAAGTCACTACAAGACCTGTGTGATACAAAGTTAGAATGGTGGATTATGGTGAAACAAAAAGCGGCAGAGTTTTTCCAAAGAGTGGGGCGACGCCAAAAAGCAAAGGAACGCCGGCAAATGGCTGGCTTACAAAAGCGCCTCCAGCGATATTTTAACCTGGTTAATAATGGGCACGATTTTAGCATGGAAATAGAAGAAGTGAAGAAGGAAATGCGTGAGTTGGCAACGGCACAAAGCAAAGGGATTATTTTAAGGGCAAAGGCAGAAAAGCTTGAATCTGATGAGAAATGTACTAGATTCTTTTTTAAGCGGGTGATGGAAAAAAACACACCTCTAACGGAGTTACACACGGACAATGGTAAAAAGATAAGCGGAATGGAAAACATAATGACAGCAGTGGAGGATTTTTATACAAATCTATATGCCGCTGAGCCAATAAATTATAATGTAATGAGAGAAGTGTTAGGTAAGATGACATCGCGAATTGCAAATGCAGACACGTTAGTGAAGGACATCACAGAATTGGAGCTAGATAATAGCATGAAAAGCTTTAAAGCTGGCAAAACGCCGGGAGCAGACGGATTGCCATGCGAATTTTATAGGACATTCTGGGATATTTTAAAACAGGACATTTTAGAGGTATTTAGAGAACTGGACAACTTAACTGAACTGCCAAGGGCTTTCACAGAGGGTCTTGTAACGCTTTTATTTAAGAAAGGGGATAGAAAAAATTTGAAAAACTGGAGACCGATCACTCTTTTAAATGTGGATCTTAAACTTTTTAGCAAAATTTTAGCATTACGCATGTCTACTGTTTTAAAGGATTTTATTCACCCAGACCAGGCGTGTGCAGTACCAGGAAGGAGGATCACCGATGGCCTAATACTGATCAGAGACACCATCTGTCATGCGAGGGACAGACAAATGAGGCTCATAGTGTTAAATCTGGATTTCGAAAAAGCGTTTGATCGGGTCTCGCACCAGTACCTGTTACAGGTACTGCAAAAAGTGGGCTTTCCTGGGAGGCTGATAAAATGGGTGGGATTACTGTACAACGACATAACTAGCAGGATTATGGTAAACGGGAGACCATCAAAAGCGATAAATTTAAATCGCGGTGTCCGTCAGGGCTGCCCGTTATCCTCCTTGCTGTATGTTGCCTGCATCGAACCACTCGCACAGATCTTAAGACAAGATGCCTGGATAAAAGGCATGCATATACCGGGAGGGGAGGGACAGGAATCACGATGTGTGCTTTACATGGATGATGTAAACGTACTATGTACAAACACACACTCTGTACAAAGGGTATTTGAACTGACTGATTGGTTTGGCAAAGCTTCAGGGGCGAAATTGAACAGGAGTAAATCTATAGCAAAGATGTTTGGGCCATGGGGGAAGGAAAAATTGCAGGGTGTGGAAGTACATGTGCAGCGGGCAGACATCAAGATCCTTGGGGTATACTTTGATGAGGAGGTCAAGGGGACAGGCAATTGGGCCGGACTTTTAAGTAAGGCCAGACAAAAGCTGGGCCTGTGGTCCCTCCGACATTTGACATGGGAAGGGAAAATATTGATCATAAAAGCAGTGATTCTACCCTTGTTTTTACTAACATCTGCTGTTTTTATGCCTCCGAGAGCAGTGATCTTAGCAATGGAACGTGCCATGTTTTACTTCTTATGGGGATCCAAATGGGAACGTCTAAGAAGAGAAGTGGTGAAACGAAGACCGGAGAATGGTGGGAAAGGGGTGCCTGATTTTTATCTGTTTTTAGGTAGCTGCTTCATAGCCACACATTTTAAGTATGCAACAAGCGAGAGCAAAACTGGAGCATGGGTAAAATTCCATCTGGGAACATACCTACGCCGCTTGAAATTGGTTAATGTAGACCTGCGAACACCTGTGAGCTTTAATTTGGTAAAGTGCTATGCTTTTATCCCACGCTTCATGCAAAACTTCAAACTGGAAGGGGAAGCCAGACAAGTACTGACTAACCACAAAGCCATCCTATCTTGTGTACAGGGACGGGAGCCGGTGCTGCGGGTCCAGGGACTCGGGGAGGCCGAGTCCAGGGTGGTGTGGCGCAATGCCGCACACCCTGCTCTCCTCAACGCCCACAAGGACCTGTCATGGATGGCTGCCCATGAGATCCTCCCGGCGAGGGCCGTGATGCACTCCCGAGGCATGGCCAGGAACCCCATCTGCCCGCGGCCCGGGTGTGGCGCGCCCGAGACCGTGAGGCACGCGCTCTGGGAGTGCAGCGCAGCCCGAGATCTCTGGTCAATAACCGGCACCCTGTGGTGCCCGAGCCTGCCAGCAGGTGCGGACCCCATGCTGGATTACTGGAAAGCAGTAAACGGGGTGGGCTGGGGCCGACACGTGACACCAGCCGTGTTTGAGATGCTCTGGCCCACCTTAAACAGCATTAAAGACGCCATCTGGGCCGCAAGGAACCTGCTGGTGGGGAAGCGGTTGGAGCTGCCACTCCGGGGCAAAAAGACACTGGTGGAAGCCCGACAGCGAACGTATGCAGCCCGCCGCCATTCGGAGGGGGGTGCCGGGACCAGCTAGGGAAGATCAAGGGCTGCCACGGTCCTCGCTGCTTGCCGACGCACCCCAGACCACTTGGAGGAGCAGCGAGCCATGGTTTAAGAGGATCTCCGCTGGGCGGCCAGGGGGCAGGCCCAGGGACGGGAGAGTGGGCGGAGACTCGCGGGGCCGGCGTCCCGTCCCCTCCCCCTTTAGGAATGGCATTTGCATCTTATGTTTTCTGTTGGGCTTACTGCAAAGCATGCATGGGGGGTAAATGTGTATACATAACCTCAGGATGGGGAAGGCCACATGGAGCGTGGGATGAGTGTACAGCAAGGCAGATAAATGCATATGTAGGCAAATGGAAAACATGCCCATTGTATATATATGACTCTTTTATTGTTTTTATTATACCTTTTATTGTAATATATTATACGCAATGGTCACGCACCCCCTTCAACACACAATCAACACACAAGAAACACAACTCAGAAGAAATGTTCCTTTATTGTAAAATTCAATGACATGCATGAATTGTATTCAGTTGTGAAATGAATCTTGCTTGTAACCTGTGACAATAACCAATAAAAAAAAAAAAAAAATCTGTTCTTATCAGTTTAATATCTGATACGTCCTCTATATGAGGACTTCATATTAAATGGATTTTTAGAACAGGGAGGCGAAACAGGGGCTTGCCCCGTTCGCCCCACGCATCGACCTGGTATTGCAGTACCTCCAGGAACGGTGCACCTTCCTAAACGTGTGGAAAAGAAAGAGTTTGTTGCTGGTTGTATGGTATGATCAGCCTGTTTATTTTAATGAATTTGTAATATGTGTGTGTGTGTGTGTGTGTGTGTGTGTGTGTGTGTGTGTGTGTGTGTATATATATATATATATATATATAATATTATATTATAAAACTTTATTTTTACATTTGCTGGTTGATTTGTCTGTCTCTGTCTGTCTGTCTGTGTGAATAAATAAAACAAAGCAGCCAAAAGCGCTCACTCCTTTAAAAAAAACCAGAATAAGTAAGAATGAAGGGGAGTGAGTGGTCTCTGTCTCTCTCACTGCCTTGTCAGCTGGTCACAAATGCAGTGCGAGCGGAGGCCACTCCCCTTTCGGCGGTTTGCAGTTTTCCCTCCGTTTTTGTTTTTTTTTTTTTTTTTTTTTTTTTTTTTGAGATTGTTACTGTTTTTTCCCCTCCCCTCTCTCTCTCTCTCTCTCTCTCTCTCTCTCTCTCCATTATAGCCTGCCAGCCCTGCCTGCCTGCCTGCCTGCCTGATGTTGCCAACAAGCCACAGCCCCGCAGGCTCCTCCCTTGTTACCGCGAACAAACGAGCTAGGCTTTAGGTTGGCGTAGCGGGACGCCTGAGCCTACATGGCTATAGCTCGGGTTTCTCTTCATTCACGCACAAATCTTTCGCCTTTTACTAAAGATTTCCGTGGAGGGGAACGTCAAAGAGTCAAATTGATTTTTTGGAGCGCTCTGCCTCCGGGCAGGGCCGCAACAATCTGTACAATGAGAATGTGTATAAACGTAGGGGTGGGCGTGGCACGAAGGGAAGGGTGAGCGTACGTACGGCTGGAAGGAAGGAAGGGCGCTGTCTCCGCGGAGGGGAGGCCTGTGCCGGCGAGGCCGGCGCCCAGGCCAGCGCCCATTTCAGGTTATCGCTTCTCGGCCTTTTGGCTAAGATCAGAAGGTCGGGACTGGGATCGACTCCGGAGCCTTCTTGACTGTAGCCTTGTGGCTTCAGCCGTTTGACTCTGGAGATATATTTTGCATGTGGTGAGGAACAAAGAAAAGGATTGTGGTTAGTAAGGTAAGTGTTGGTATTATTATTATTATTATTTTTTGATTGTTATATTAGGAGTTTTATTGTGGTTTAAATTGGTTTTAGTATTCCCTGGTTAACTGTTTTACTGGTATTTTAGTCTCCTTTAGAAAGGTTTAAGGGGTGTGGTGCCTCCCACCATGTCTGCTCCACGAGCAGGCATGAGGAGGCACCACAGTGTGAGGTTCCTGTTTGAAGAAGATGTAAATGGAAAGCTGTTTCACATGTCTAGGTTAGATTTCTCTAGAAATCTAATCCAGACAACCTTACAATTTCACCCAGAAGCTTTAAACTGCCTCATAACTTTGCCCCAAAACAAAGGGTTTGATGTCAGTTTTAGGAATGCAGTGTATTTGAATACTTTTTGGGAAAGGTTTAAGGAAGTACAAGGAAAGTTTGATATGTTTAAGGTTGAAAAATTAACAGATCATGCCAGAAAAACTGTGATTGTGAAGATGTTCAATGAGACAGTATGTTCAGAAGATATATGTGCATGGCTAAGACGGTTTTGTCAAGTTGTAGGTCCACCTGTGAAAGTCGTGGACGAAGATAATATCTGGAACTGTTCATGGAGAATACCCATTAAACAATGGGAGGACGAGACTGGGTACCTAGGGTTGAAACATCTGCCACAGGTAATTGTGTTGGGGGAAAATAGGGGGTACATACATTATCAAGGCATGCCAAAAGTGTGCCGTAAATGTGGGGGAATGGACCATTATGCCGAAGCTTGTACCCAAATTGTGTGCAGTAAGTGTAGAGAAATTGGACACACTTTTCAGGAATGTCCGAATGGTAGGTTGTGTAACCTTTGCGGGGGAAAAAACCATCTCTTTAGAGATTGTCCATATTCTTTCGCAAACAAACTCAAGGCAGCATGGGAAGGGGTAACAAAAATGGCCGAAAAGAAGCATGGTGAAGAACAAGAGAAGGGAGACGGAGAAGAAGGGGCGGAGCCAGAGGTTTTGGCGGGAAACGAGACACATCAGGGGGGCGGGGCAGGCAAGGGGGAAGAAGGGAGGGGCTCACGGGTGGAGCAACCGGAAGAGGCTGAAACAGGAGGGGAGGAACAAGGAGCAAAGGGGGTGGGAGGGGCTACAGGGAGTGAAGAAGGGCGGTCCTCTATTGAGACAATGTCAGAGGTGAGTATACCAGGGTTAGAGAGCAGCTCTGAAGACTCTCTCCCAGGAGCACAAGCATCCAAGAGGCCTGCAGAATCCCCCTTGGTGGAACAATGGGGGAAAAAACAGTTAGATACCTCACTCCCAAGCGCACAAGTGGGGAAGAGACCGGCAGAGTCCCCCTTAATGATGGATGAAAAGAAACAGCGGGCTACAGCAGATAAGGATACCCCTCCCTCAGAGAGGTCTGACCCCTGCTGGCCGGGTGGTTCACCGAACGAGGTATCGTTTTTACACTTACCACCAAGAGGAAGAGCGTCGACTCCTGATCGATCAGGGACAGAAGATATCCCAGTTTTAGACTTCTTTCACCCTGGCAGGAGGAAAATGGAAATGGTTTTAGGAATGGATTTAGACTAGTTTTAATGGATTTTATTGTGTTGAAAGGTTTCTAGTTCCAGTTGCTTTTAGGTCAACCAAGAATGTTGTGGTTTTACCTCCTTTTAAACGTGCTCATGTCTCTCACGATCGCCACCATTAATGTGAGGAGTGTGAGAGCACCTTTGAGAGCACAGAGCATTCTGACTTTTTTAGGAACAGTGACAGCCGATATCATTTTATTACAAGAATGTGCAATCCCCTTCCTGAGATCATACAGAGACTGGGAGCAGCGCTGGGCTGCGGGTCCCTCTCTCTGGAGTGGGTCGCACTACAACAAGTCAGATGGTGTTGCTATCCTAATAAATAACCCTAGACTTGTGGTGAAGGACTGCACTGTGGTGAGTGATGGGCGGGCCATTTTAGCTAATTTGCATTTTTTAGGGAGGGATTTTAAAGTCTTAAATGTGTATGGTTTTAATGAGAAAGAGGAAAGATATGGTTTGCTGGAGGATTTGCAGCCCCGCATGCTGGGGAGGGATCCGATAGTAGTGGGTGGGGATTTTAATTGTGTTTTAAGTAAAAAAGATAGGAGAAATGTGGGAGAGAGTTTTAAACTAGACAAAACATCGGGAAGATTGGCAAATTTGATAACTGATTTTAATTTAGTGGACTGTTACAGGACCATGCATCCACGGGAGGAGGGCTTCACCTGGTCGAGTGGTGATGGTTCCCGGGCCTCTAGAATTGACTACATCTTCACACGTGACTGCCCACCATCAGATGCTAGATTGATCCCCATGTTTTTCTCAGACCACGCCTTACTGTCTTGCACCCTTTCTTTCCCCACAGATGTGACGATAGGGGGAGGGCTGTGGAAGCTGAACTGCTCCCTGCTGCAGGATGAAGGGGTGAGAGACGAATACAGGGAGCAGTACAGACTTTGGCAGTCCCTCCAAGACCGGTACGATTCACGTGCACAGTGGTGGGAGATGGTAAAGGGAAGGACCAAGACGTTTTTTAAAAGGGTGGGAACTTTTAAAAAGAAAAAACAGAAAAGGCGCATGATGGGGCTGCAAAGAAGGTTACAGAGGTATTTCAATCTGGTGAACCAAGGGTTTGATTTTAATGAGGAAATAAAACAGGTAAGAGAAGAAATTAGACTTTTAATGGAGGAGGTAAGCAAAAGACATATAATGACTTGTAAAGAACAGGAACTAGAAGAAGGGGAAAAATGCACAAGATATTTTTTCAAGAAAACAGTGGCGCGGGGAGGAGGGGTTACTAAATTACAAGATGGAGACAAAATAATGAATACAAATCATGGGATCATGGGGGTGGTAGAAAGGTTTTATGAAGATTTATATGGTGAAAAGAAAACACACAAAACAACAATGGAAGAAGTGACCAATTTATTGGAAAATAAAATTAAAGATGATGAACTTTTAACTACAGATTTTACGACAGAGGAACTACAAAATGTTTTAAAAGGTTTTAAAACAGGGAAGTCCCCGGGAGAGGATGGGCTCCCCGTGGAGTTTTACAAAACCTTTTGGGACATTTTAGTAGGGGACCTTTTATGTATTTTTACAGACTTCCAGACTTGTGACGTTTTACCTGACAGTTTTAGGTCAGGGATAGTGACTCTGCTGCACAAAAAAGGGGAAAAATCAGAGATCAGCAATTGGAGACCTATCACACTTTTAAACGTCGATTGTAAGCTTTTTAGCAGAATTTTAGCAAGACGAATGTCATTGGTTTTAGAAGACGTGATTCACCCAGATCAAGCTTGCGCAGTGCCGGGGCGGAGGATCACGGACAACTTGATCCTGATCCGTGACTCCATCTGTTATGTGAGAGACAGAAACATTCGGTTATTAGCATTAAATTTAGATTTCGAAAAAGCTTTTGATCGGGTCTCACACCAGTACCTGTTTCAGGTACTGCAAAAGATGGGGTTCCCCGGGAGGTTTATAGCATGGGTGGGCCTGTTGTACAACGACATCAATAGCAGAATTTTGGTAAATGGGCACCTCTCCAAGGCGATCACTATTCGCTCAGGAGTACGGCAGGGTTGTCCCTTATCCCCGCTCTTGTTCGTCACATGCATGGAACCACTGGCGCAAATCTTGAGAAGGGACCAATGGATCAATGGACTGACTCTGCCAGGGGGACTGACGGTGAAATGTTCATTATACATGGACGACGTGACAGTTTTATGCACAGACATGGTGTCGGCCCAGAGGACCCTAGAGGTAACAGAATGGTTTGGGAGGGCCTCTGGAGCCAAACTGAACCGAGACAAGACTGAGGCACAGCTTTTTGGACCATGGACGAACGTACCAACTGTTTTAGGGGTAAATTTTAAAGAAACAAACATCAGGATTTTAGGGGTGAAATTTGACCGGGCAGGAGGAGGGAGCGGAAATTGGACAACAACCTTAGGGAAAGTTAGACAGAGACTTGGACTGTGGGGACTACGACAATTGACTTTAGAAGGGAAAATTTTAGTGATAAAAGCGGTGATTTTACCTTTGCTTTTATTGCTGTGCTCTGTTTTTAGTCCTCCAAGGAGCTTTCTTTTAGGTTTGGATCGGGCGATCTTCTACTTCCTGTGGGGGTCCAAGTGGGAGCGCCTGAGAAGAGAGACAGTAAAGAAGAGACCGGAAAATGGAGGGAAGGGGCTCCCAGACCCCCACCTGTTTTTAGGCAGCAAATTTACAGCAGCACATATAGAGTACGCAACATCCCCATCCAGGACCAAGACAGCCATTATGGCTCGGTTCTGGATGGGGTCCTATCTGCAAACCATAGGCATTTTAAAACCAGATTTAAGAACGCCAGTATCTTTTAAACTGCCACACGAATACCTTTTTATTAAGAAATTTTTAAAAAAGTATGAGTTGGAAAAATGCACTGTTCAAGAAATGACAAATGCTAAAACCCTGGTCTCCCTTGTTCAGGATCGTGAGGAGGTGAGCAGAGTGGTGGGGATGACGACGGCGGAGGCTCGGAGAGTGTGGGCGAACGCGGCCCACCCGGCCCTCCGGAACAAACAGAAGGACCTTACCTGGATGGTGGCCCATGAAGTCCTCCCGGTCCGGGCGGTGATGCACTCCCGGGGCATGGGGGCAACGGCAGTGTGCCCACGGCCAGGCTGCGGCCAGCCTGAGACCGTGCGGCACGTCCTTTGGGAGTGCAGCGTGGCCAGGGACCTGTGGGCCGCGATCGGCCCCCTGGAATGCCCAAGCCTGCCAGCAGGGGAGGTCCACCCGCAAAGTTACCGGTTAGCGGTGAACGGGGTGGGCCAGGGTGTAGAAAAGTTACCATCAAAAGAATTCAAGGCACTCTGGCTCACCCTTACAAGCGTGACGGCCGCACTGTGGACCTCCCGCAACCTGCTGGTGGGGAAGCGCGTCACGGTGCCCCTCCACGCTATGAAAAAGATGGTAACAACAACGCTGCAGGTGGCGCCGGGCGTCGCCATTTGGAGGAGGGGGCCGAGGTCACACGCAGGGGGGTCCCTGCCACCACCGACCGGGGCTCCCGCCGACGTTTCCTGAGGGGACAGGGATGCCTGAAAGGAGACAGCGGGCTCAGGGGAGGACTTCCTCTGGAGACGCACAGGAAGGGACCTCGACGGAGGGCGGGAGGAGCTGCGGATGCACGCACCTCGGCCTCCCGGCTGGGTTCATCTCTGCCTTCCTCTCTCCTTGTGGTCTTGGACGGGGGGGAGCAGGGTTTGCAATACATCTGAAAAGGACAATACACAAAGTAGTGAATTGGACATTGAAAAGGTTTTATGATATTAAACTGTTTTGGACTTTAAGGGCTTTTAAAATGCTTCTATAATAAAACCTTTTATGTACTATTTTAACAGATGCAAGGATGTGGCTTTTAAAAGAGAAAAGATTGTAAAAATGGTTTTAAAATGCATGACTATTGTGTCTTTTAACCATCCTTTTATCTA
>NW_027506870.1:2638171-2655671 GCF_052324685.1 Brachyhypopomus gauderio
CCAAGTGAAGGGGCGGGGCCAAGTGAAGGGGTGGGACCAAGTGAAATGGTGGGTAAACGGAAGAGGGGGGCCAGAGGGACTAGAGAGAAAGGGGCAAGAGGGAGGGTAGGGGGCGGAGTACAGGTGGAAGCACCGCCCCCTGGGTTACAAGACTTGCAAGATTTGGAAAGCATACTTGAGGAATGTATAGGTACCATTACAAGCAGGGTGGATGTGCAACCTGTGAGTGGAAGAGAGGAAGAAAAACGGAAGAGGGAGGCAGGAGTTTTTAGAGAAAGAAGGGAAAGGGGGAGGGAAGTGGGTGGAGTGGAAGCACCGCCCGCAGTACAACAAGATTTAGAAACCATAAATGAGGAACATGTAGCGAACCCAGAAGGTGAGGTGGAAGTGAGTTTTAAAAATAGAAGGGAAGGGATGGAAAACAGAAAAGGAGAACTGGCAATGACGACAGTCTCGGAGGAGAGTGGAGAATCATCCACTTCCCTACCTGATGGTCAGACAGCCAAAAAATTGGCGGTATCTCTAGAGCCAGAGGACGCTCAAGAAGTCCGACAGGAAGCGCTGAGCTCCTTATCGGATGATGTACAGCGTCGGTGGCCAGAGACCTCCCCCAATGCAATTGCCTTCGCCCACATACGACTCAAGGCTTCCACACCCAGGCGTAGGCGCGGGGTGGAGCTAGAAGAAATGAGAGAAGACTACTTAGGTGAAGCGCAAATGGGTGCAGAGCCACTAGGTGAACCCCCATTAAGCTCCACGAGATGGATTAAAGAAGAAAGGGTGTCTGAAGAAGTGATGTGGATTCCTCACTCTTCATGATGCGAGGACAAAATAAAAATATGAGACATTGTAAAATGCATATTATAGGTGGTAGAGCATACACATCCTTTTATAAAATGTATGAATGCATTATTTATGTTTTTAACATGCATACAGACCTATTGGTTTTAGCGAAATGCGGCAGTTTTGTGGTTTGGTCCTCTTTGGCGTTGCCAGTCGTGTCTCAGCCTCTGTACATGCCCGTCAGAATCTCCATCTGAAAAGCAAGAAGAACACACCATTATTAATCATGGGAAATAGTCTTACCTTGTGGGTTACTTTACTCAACATCATTATGACACTTACCATATCCACAATCAATGTAAGAAGCATTAGATCGCTGCTAAGAGCTGAAAACATTTTACAGTTTTTAAGTAAAGAGAAGGCTGACATTATTTTACTACAGGAATGTGCCTTACCATATATGAAATCATACAGGCAGTGGGAAGAAAAGTGGCGGGTGGGGCAATCAGTATGGAGTGGCTCAAATGCAAACAAGGCAGATGGAGTGGCCATTTTAGTGAAAAACCCTGACCTAATCATACAAGAGGTGACCATTATACAAGAAGGGCGAATCATGCTAATGGTTTTAAGTTTTTTAGGCACAGTTTTTAAGGTCTTAAACATATATGGTTTTACAGAAAAACATGAGAGACATGAACAGCTAGAAACATTACAGATGCATTTAGTAGGGAATATGCCGCTAATAGTGGGAGGGGATTTTAACTGCATATTAGAGGAAACAGGAAGACTGAGAAAAGGGACAGACGTTAAATTGGATAAAACATCACGGTGTTTAAAGGGGATTTTAACTGATTTTAAATTGGTAGACAGTTTTAAAAGTACAAGGCCACGCGATCCCGGGTTTACATGGAGAAGCCCGGATGGCACTAGGGCTTCCCGAATTGATTATGTTTTCATAAGAGGGTGTAAGGTTATGGAGGCATCAATAACACCTGTCTTTTTCTCTGACCATGCTCTTTTGAGGAGTGCACTCACACTAGGGGATGGTGGGTTAAGAGGGACGGGCACATGGAAACTAAATTGCACAGCTTTGGCAGAGAAGACAGTACAGGCAGAGTTTAGAGAAGAATATGAGTCTTGGAAGTCACTACAAGACCTGTGTGATACAAAGTTAGAATGGTGGATTATGGTGAAACAAAAAGCGGCAGAGTTTTTCCAAAGAGTGGGGCGACGCCAAAAAGCAAAGGAACGCCGGCAAATGGCTGGCTTACAAAAGCGCCTCCAGCGATATTTTAACCTGGTTAATAATGGGCACGATTTTAGCATGGAAATAGAAGAAGTGAAGAAGGAAATGCGTGAGTTGGCAACGGCACAAAGCAAAGGGATTATTTTAAGGGCAAAGGCAGAAAAGCTTGAATCTGATGAGAAATGTACTAGATTCTTTTTTAAGCGGGTGATGGAAAAAAACACACCTCTAACGGAGTTACACACGGACAATGGTAAAAAGATAAGCGGAATGGAAAACATAATGACAGCAGTGGAGGATTTTTATACAAATCTATATGCCGCTGAGCCAATAAATTATAATGTAATGAGAGAAGTGTTAGGTAAGATGACATCGCGAATTGCAAATGCAGACACGTTAGTGAAGGACATCACAGAATTGGAGCTAGATAATAGCATGAAAAGCTTTAAAGCTGGCAAAACGCCGGGAGCAGACGGATTGCCATGCGAATTTTATAGGACATTCTGGGATATTTTAAAACAGGACATTTTAGAGGTATTTAGAGAACTGGACAACTTAACTGAACTGCCAAGGGCTTTCACAGAGGGTCTTGTAACGCTTTTATTTAAGAAAGGGGATAGAAAAAATTTGAAAAACTGGAGACCGATCACTCTTTTAAATGTGGATCTTAAACTTTTTAGCAAAATTTTAGCATTACGCATGTCTACTGTTTTAAAGGATTTTATTCACCCAGACCAGGCGTGTGCAGTACCAGGAAGGAGGATCACCGATGGCCTAATACTGATCAGAGACACCATCTGTCATGCGAGGGACAGACAAATGAGGCTCATAGTGTTAAATCTGGATTTCGAAAAAGCGTTTGATCGGGTCTCGCACCAGTACCTGTTACAGGTACTGCAAAAAGTGGGCTTTCCTGGGAGGCTGATAAAATGGGTGGGATTACTGTACAACGACATAACTAGCAGGATTATGGTAAACGGGAGACCATCAAAAGCGATAAATTTAAATCGCGGTGTCCGTCAGGGCTGCCCGTTATCCTCCTTGCTGTATGTTGCCTGCATCGAACCACTCGCACAGATCTTAAGACAAGATGCCTGGATAAAAGGCATGCATATACCGGGAGGGGAGGGACAGGAATCACGATGTGTGCTTTACATGGATGATGTAAACGTACTATGTACAAACACACACTCTGTACAAAGGGTATTTGAACTGACTGATTGGTTTGGCAAAGCTTCAGGGGCGAAATTGAACAGGAGTAAATCTATAGCAAAGATGTTTGGGCCATGGGGGAAGGAAAAATTGCAGGGTGTGGAAGTACATGTGCAGCGGGCAGACATCAAGATCCTTGGGGTATACTTTGATGAGGAGGTCAAGGGGACAGGCAATTGGGCCGGACTTTTAAGTAAGGCCAGACAAAAGCTGGGCCTGTGGTCCCTCCGACATTTGACATGGGAAGGGAAAATATTGATCATAAAAGCAGTGATTCTACCCTTGTTTTTACTAACATCTGCTGTTTTTATGCCTCCGAGAGCAGTGATCTTAGCAATGGAACGTGCCATGTTTTACTTCTTATGGGGATCCAAATGGGAACGTCTAAGAAGAGAAGTGGTGAAACGAAGACCGGAGAATGGTGGGAAAGGGGTGCCTGATTTTTATCTGTTTTTAGGTAGCTGCTTCATAGCCACACATTTTAAGTATGCAACAAGCGAGAGCAAAACTGGAGCATGGGTAAAATTCCATCTGGGAACATACCTACGCCGCTTGAAATTGGTTAATGTAGACCTGCGAACACCTGTGAGCTTTAATTTGGTAAAGTGCTATGCTTTTATCCCACGCTTCATGCAAAACTTCAAACTGGAAGGGGAAGCCAGACAAGTACTGACTAACCACAAAGCCATCCTATCTTGTGTACAGGGACGGGAGCCGGTGCTGCGGGTCCAGGGACTCGGGGAGGCCGAGTCCAGGGTGGTGTGGCGCAATGCCGCACACCCTGCTCTCCTCAACGCCCACAAGGACCTGTCATGGATGGCTGCCCATGAGATCCTCCCGGCGAGGGCCGTGATGCACTCCCGAGGCATGGCCAGGAACCCCATCTGCCCGCGGCCCGGGTGTGGCGCGCCCGAGACCGTGAGGCACGCGCTCTGGGAGTGCAGCGCAGCCCGAGATCTCTGGTCAATAACCGGCACCCTGTGGTGCCCGAGCCTGCCAGCAGGTGCGGACCCCATGCTGGATTACTGGAAAGCAGTAAACGGGGTGGGCTGGGGCCGACACGTGACACCAGCCGTGTTTGAGATGCTCTGGCCCACCTTAAACAGCATTAAAGACGCCATCTGGGCCGCAAGGAACCTGCTGGTGGGGAAGCGGTTGGAGCTGCCACTCCGGGGCAAAAAGACACTGGTGGAAGCCCGACAGCGAACGTATGCAGCCCGCCGCCATTCGGAGGGGGGTGCCGGGACCAGCTAGGGAAGATCAAGGGCTGCCACGGTCCTCGCTGCTTGCCGACGCACCCCAGACCACTTGGAGGAGCAGCGAGCCATGGTTTAAGAGGATCTCCGCTGGGCGGCCAGGGGGCAGGCCCAGGGACGGGAGAGTGGGCGGAGACTCGCGGGGCCGGCGTCCCGTCCCCTCCCCCTTTAGGAATGGCATTTGCATCTTATGTTTTCTGTTGGGCTTACTGCAAAGCATGCATGGGGGGTAAATGTGTATACATAACCTCAGGATGGGGAAGGCCACATGGAGCGTGGGATGAGTGTACAGCAAGGCAGATAAATGCATATGTAGGCAAATGGAAAACATGCCCATTGTATATATATGACTCTTTTATTGTTTTTATTATACCTTTTATTGTAATATATTATACGCAATGGTCACGCACCCCCTTCAACACACAATCAACACACAAGAAACACAACTCAGAAGAAATGTTCCTTTATTGTAAAATTCAATGACATGCATGAATTGTATTCAGTTGTGAAATGAATCTTGCTTGTAACCTGTGACAATAACCAATAAAAAAAAAAAAAAAATCTGTTCTTATCAGTTTAATATCTGATACGTCCTCTATATGAGGACTTCATATTAAATGGATTTTTAGAACAGGGAGGCGAAACAGGGGCTTGCCCCGTTCGCCCCACGCATCGACCTGGTATTGCAGTACCTCCAGGAACGGTGCACCTTCCTAAACGTGTGGAAAAGAAAGAGTTTGTTGCTGGTTGTATGGTATGATCAGCCTGTTTATTTTAATGAATTTGTAATATGTGTGTGTGTGTGTGTGTGTGTGTGTGTGTGTGTGTGTGTGTGTGTGTATATATATATATATATATATATAATATTATATTATAAAACTTTATTTTTACATTTGCTGGTTGATTTGTCTGTCTCTGTCTGTCTGTCTGTGTGAATAAATAAAACAAAGCAGCCAAAAGCGCTCACTCCTTTAAAAAAAACCAGAATAAGTAAGAATGAAGGGGAGTGAGTGGTCTCTGTCTCTCTCACTGCCTTGTCAGCTGGTCACAAATGCAGTGCGAGCGGAGGCCACTCCCCTTTCGGCGGTTTGCAGTTTTCCCTCCGTTTTTGTTTTTTTTTTTTTTTTTTTTTTTTTTTTTTTGAGATTGTTACTGTTTTTTCCCCTCCCCTCTCTCTCTCTCTCTCTCTCTCTCTCTCTCTCTCTCTCTCTCCATTATAGCCTGCCAGCCCTGCCTGCCTGCCTGCCTGCCTGATGTTGCCAACAAGCCACAGCCCCGCAGGCTCCTCCCTTGTTACCGCGAACAAACGAGCTAGGCTTTAGGTTGGCGTAGCGGGACGCCTGAGCCTACATGGCTATAGCTCGGGTTTCTCTTCATTCACGCACAAATCTTTCGCCTTTTACTAAAGATTTCCGTGGAGGGGAACGTCAAAGAGTCAAATTGATTTTTTGGAGCGCTCTGCCTCCGGGCAGGGCCGCAACAATCTGTACAATGAGAATGTGTATAAACGTAGGGGTGGGCGTGGCACGAAGGGAAGGGTGAGCGTACGTACGGCTGGAAGGAAGGAAGGGCGCTGTCTCCGCGGAGGGGAGGCCTGTGCCGGCGAGGCCGGCGCCCAGGCCAGCGCCCATTTCAGGTTATCGCTTCTCGGCCTTTTGGCTAAGATCAGAAGGTCGGGACTGGGATCGACTCCGGAGCCTTCTTGACTGTAGCCTTGTGGCTTCAGCCGTTTGACTCTGGAGATATATTTTGCATGTGGTGAGGAACAAAGAAAAGGATTGTGGTTAGTAAGGTAAGTGTTGGTATTATTATTATTATTATTTTTTGATTGTTATATTAGGAGTTTTATTGTGGTTTAAATTGGTTTTAGTATTCCCTGGTTAACTGTTTTACTGGTATTTTAGTCTCCTTTAGAAAGGTTTAAGGGGTGTGGTGCCTCCCACCATGTCTGCTCCACGAGCAGGCATGAGGAGGCACCACAGTGTGAGGTTCCTGTTTGAAGAAGATGTAAATGGAAAGCTGTTTCACATGTCTAGGTTAGATTTCTCTAGAAATCTAATCCAGACAACCTTACAATTTCACCCAGAAGCTTTAAACTGCCTCATAACTTTGCCCCAAAACAAAGGGTTTGATGTCAGTTTTAGGAATGCAGTGTATTTGAATACTTTTTGGGAAAGGTTTAAGGAAGTACAAGGAAAGTTTGATATGTTTAAGGTTGAAAAATTAACAGATCATGCCAGAAAAACTGTGATTGTGAAGATGTTCAATGAGACAGTATGTTCAGAAGATATATGTGCATGGCTAAGACGGTTTTGTCAAGTTGTAGGTCCACCTGTGAAAGTCGTGGACGAAGATAATATCTGGAACTGTTCATGGAGAATACCCATTAAACAATGGGAGGACGAGACTGGGTACCTAGGGTTGAAACATCTGCCACAGGTAATTGTGTTGGGGGAAAATAGGGGGTACATACATTATCAAGGCATGCCAAAAGTGTGCCGTAAATGTGGGGGAATGGACCATTATGCCGAAGCTTGTACCCAAATTGTGTGCAGTAAGTGTAGAGAAATTGGACACACTTTTCAGGAATGTCCGAATGGTAGGTTGTGTAACCTTTGCGGGGGAAAAAACCATCTCTTTAGAGATTGTCCATATTCTTTCGCAAACAAACTCAAGGCAGCATGGGAAGGGGTAACAAAAATGGCCGAAAAGAAGCATGGTGAAGAACAAGAGAAGGGAGACGGAGAAGAAGGGGCGGAGCCAGAGGTTTTGGCGGGAAACGAGACACATCAGGGGGGCGGGGCAGGCAAGGGGGAAGAAGGGAGGGGCTCACGGGTGGAGCAACCGGAAGAGGCTGAAACAGGAGGGGAGGAACAAGGAGCAAAGGGGGTGGGAGGGGCTACAGGGAGTGAAGAAGGGCGGTCCTCTATTGAGACAATGTCAGAGGTGAGTATACCAGGGTTAGAGAGCAGCTCTGAAGACTCTCTCCCAGGAGCACAAGCATCCAAGAGGCCTGCAGAATCCCCCTTGGTGGAACAATGGGGGAAAAAACAGTTAGATACCTCACTCCCAAGCGCACAAGTGGGGAAGAGACCGGCAGAGTCCCCCTTAATGATGGATGAAAAGAAACAGCGGGCTACAGCAGATAAGGATACCCCTCCCTCAGAGAGGTCTGACCCCTGCTGGCCGGGTGGTTCACCGAACGAGGTATCGTTTTTACACTTACCACCAAGAGGAAGAGCGTCGACTCCTGATCGATCAGGGACAGAAGATATCCCAGTTTTAGACTTCTTTCACCCTGGCAGGAGGAAAATGGAAATGGTTTTAGGAATGGATTTAGACTAGTTTTAATGGATTTTATTGTGTTGAAAGGTTTCTAGTTCCAGTTGCTTTTAGGTCAACCAAGAATGTTGTGGTTTTACCTCCTTTTAAACGTGCTCATGTCTCTCACGATCGCCACCATTAATGTGAGGAGTGTGAGAGCACCTTTGAGAGCACAGAGCATTCTGACTTTTTTAGGAACAGTGACAGCCGATATCATTTTATTACAAGAATGTGCAATCCCCTTCCTGAGATCATACAGAGACTGGGAGCAGCGCTGGGCTGCGGGTCCCTCTCTCTGGAGTGGGTCGCACTACAACAAGTCAGATGGTGTTGCTATCCTAATAAATAACCCTAGACTTGTGGTGAAGGACTGCACTGTGGTGAGTGATGGGCGGGCCATTTTAGCTAATTTGCATTTTTTAGGGAGGGATTTTAAAGTCTTAAATGTGTATGGTTTTAATGAGAAAGAGGAAAGATATGGTTTGCTGGAGGATTTGCAGCCCCGCATGCTGGGGAGGGATCCGATAGTAGTGGGTGGGGATTTTAATTGTGTTTTAAGTAAAAAAGATAGGAGAAATGTGGGAGAGAGTTTTAAACTAGACAAAACATCGGGAAGATTGGCAAATTTGATAACTGATTTTAATTTAGTGGACTGTTACAGGACCATGCATCCACGGGAGGAGGGCTTCACCTGGTCGAGTGGTGATGGTTCCCGGGCCTCTAGAATTGACTACATCTTCACACGTGACTGCCCACCATCAGATGCTAGATTGATCCCCATGTTTTTCTCAGACCACGCCTTACTGTCTTGCACCCTTTCTTTCCCCACAGATGTGACGATAGGGGGAGGGCTGTGGAAGCTGAACTGCTCCCTGCTGCAGGATGAAGGGGTGAGAGACGAATACAGGGAGCAGTACAGACTTTGGCAGTCCCTCCAAGACCGGTACGATTCACGTGCACAGTGGTGGGAGATGGTAAAGGGAAGGACCAAGACGTTTTTTAAAAGGGTGGGAACTTTTAAAAAGAAAAAACAGAAAAGGCGCATGATGGGGCTGCAAAGAAGGTTACAGAGGTATTTCAATCTGGTGAACCAAGGGTTTGATTTTAATGAGGAAATAAAACAGGTAAGAGAAGAAATTAGACTTTTAATGGAGGAGGTAAGCAAAAGACATATAATGACTTGTAAAGAACAGGAACTAGAAGAAGGGGAAAAATGCACAAGATATTTTTTCAAGAAAACAGTGGCGCGGGGAGGAGGGGTTACTAAATTACAAGATGGAGACAAAATAATGAATACAAATCATGGGATCATGGGGGTGGTAGAAAGGTTTTATGAAGATTTATATGGTGAAAAGAAAACACACAAAACAACAATGGAAGAAGTGACCAATTTATTGGAAAATAAAATTAAAGATGATGAACTTTTAACTACAGATTTTACGACAGAGGAACTACAAAATGTTTTAAAAGGTTTTAAAACAGGGAAGTCCCCGGGAGAGGATGGGCTCCCCGTGGAGTTTTACAAAACCTTTTGGGACATTTTAGTAGGGGACCTTTTATGTATTTTTACAGACTTCCAGACTTGTGACGTTTTACCTGACAGTTTTAGGTCAGGGATAGTGACTCTGCTGCACAAAAAAGGGGAAAAATCAGAGATCAGCAATTGGAGACCTATCACACTTTTAAACGTCGATTGTAAGCTTTTTAGCAGAATTTTAGCAAGACGAATGTCATTGGTTTTAGAAGACGTGATTCACCCAGATCAAGCTTGCGCAGTGCCGGGGCGGAGGATCACGGACAACTTGATCCTGATCCGTGACTCCATCTGTTATGTGAGAGACAGAAACATTCGGTTATTAGCATTAAATTTAGATTTCGAAAAAGCTTTTGATCGGGTCTCACACCAGTACCTGTTTCAGGTACTGCAAAAGATGGGGTTCCCCGGGAGGTTTATAGCATGGGTGGGCCTGTTGTACAACGACATCAATAGCAGAATTTTGGTAAATGGGCACCTCTCCAAGGCGATCACTATTCGCTCAGGAGTACGGCAGGGTTGTCCCTTATCCCCGCTCTTGTTCGTCACATGCATGGAACCACTGGCGCAAATCTTGAGAAGGGACCAATGGATCAATGGACTGACTCTGCCAGGGGGACTGACGGTGAAATGTTCATTATACATGGACGACGTGACAGTTTTATGCACAGACATGGTGTCGGCCCAGAGGACCCTAGAGGTAACAGAATGGTTTGGGAGGGCCTCTGGAGCCAAACTGAACCGAGACAAGACTGAGGCACAGCTTTTTGGACCATGGACGAACGTACCAACTGTTTTAGGGGTAAATTTTAAAGAAACAAACATCAGGATTTTAGGGGTGAAATTTGACCGGGCAGGAGGAGGGAGCGGAAATTGGACAACAACCTTAGGGAAAGTTAGACAGAGACTTGGACTGTGGGGACTACGACAATTGACTTTAGAAGGGAAAATTTTAGTGATAAAAGCGGTGATTTTACCTTTGCTTTTATTGCTGTGCTCTGTTTTTAGTCCTCCAAGGAGCTTTCTTTTAGGTTTGGATCGGGCGATCTTCTACTTCCTGTGGGGGTCCAAGTGGGAGCGCCTGAGAAGAGAGACAGTAAAGAAGAGACCGGAAAATGGAGGGAAGGGGCTCCCAGACCCCCACCTGTTTTTAGGCAGCAAATTTACAGCAGCACATATAGAGTACGCAACATCCCCATCCAGGACCAAGACAGCCATTATGGCTCGGTTCTGGATGGGGTCCTATCTGCAAACCATAGGCATTTTAAAACCAGATTTAAGAACGCCAGTATCTTTTAAACTGCCACACGAATACCTTTTTATTAAGAAATTTTTAAAAAAGTATGAGTTGGAAAAATGCACTGTTCAAGAAATGACAAATGCTAAAACCCTGGTCTCCCTTGTTCAGGATCGTGAGGAGGTGAGCAGAGTGGTGGGGATGACGACGGCGGAGGCTCGGAGAGTGTGGGCGAACGCGGCCCACCCGGCCCTCCGGAACAAACAGAAGGACCTTACCTGGATGGTGGCCCATGAAGTCCTCCCGGTCCGGGCGGTGATGCACTCCCGGGGCATGGGGGCAACGGCAGTGTGCCCACGGCCAGGCTGCGGCCAGCCTGAGACCGTGCGGCACGTCCTTTGGGAGTGCAGCGTGGCCAGGGACCTGTGGGCCGCGATCGGCCCCCTGGAATGCCCAAGCCTGCCAGCAGGGGAGGTCCACCCGCAAAGTTACCGGTTAGCGGTGAACGGGGTGGGCCAGGGTGTAGAAAAGTTACCATCAAAAGAATTCAAGGCACTCTGGCTCACCCTTACAAGCGTGACGGCCGCACTGTGGACCTCCCGCAACCTGCTGGTGGGGAAGCGCGTCACGGTGCCCCTCCACGCTATGAAAAAGATGGTAACAACAACGCTGCAGGTGGCGCCGGGCGTCGCCATTTGGAGGAGGGGGCCGAGGTCACACGCAGGGGGGTCCCTGCCACCACCGACCGGGGCTCCCGCCGACGTTTCCTGAGGGGACAGGGATGCCTGAAAGGAGACAGCGGGCTCAGGGGAGGACTTCCTCTGGAGACGCACAGGAAGGGACCTCGACGGAGGGCGGGAGGAGCTGCGGATGCACGCACCTCGGCCTCCCGGCTGGGTTCATCTCTGCCTTCCTCTCTCCTTGTGGTCTTGGACGGGGGGGAGCAGGGTTTGCAATACATCTGAAAAGGACAATACACAAAGTAGTGAATTGGACATTGAAAAGGTTTTATGATATTAAACTGTTTTGGACTTTAAGGGCTTTTAAAATGCTTCTATAATAAAACCTTTTATGTACTATTTTAACAGATGCAAGGATGTGGCTTTTAAAAGAGAAAAGATTGTAAAAATGGTTTTAAAATGCATGACTATTGTGTCTTTTAACCATCCTTTTATCTAATGTGTATGCTGCTTTTTTAACATAAAAGTGACGCTGTATTTATTGATGTAAAGACTCAATAAACATTGTCAAAAAAAAAAAAAAATCTGTTCTTATCAGTTTAATATCTGATACGTCCTCTATATGAGGACTTCATATTAAATGGATTTTTAGAACAGGGAGGCGAAACAGGGGCTTGCCCCGTTCGCCCCACGCATCGACCTGGTATTGCAGTACCTCCAGGAACGGTGCACCTTCCTAAACGTGTGGAAAAGAAAGAGTTTGTTGCTGGTTGTATGGTATGATCAGCCTGTTTATTTTAATGAATTTGTAATATGTGTGTGTGTGTGTGTGTGTGTGTGTGTGTGTGTGTGTGTGTGTGTGTGTGTGTATATATATATATATATATATATAATATTATATTATAAAACTTTATTTTTACATTTGCTGGTTGATTTGTCTGTCTCTGTCTGTCTGTCTGTGTGAATAAATAAAACAAAGCAGCCAAAAGCGCTCACTCCTTTAAAAAAAACCAGAATAAGTAAGAATGAAGGGGAGTGAGTGGTCTCTGTCTCTCTCACTGCCTTGTCAGCTGGTCACAAATGCAGTGCGAGCGGAGGCCACTCCCCTTTCGGCGGTTTGCAGTTTTCCCTCCGTTTTTGTTCTTTTTTTTTTTTTTTTTTTTTTTTTTTTTGAGATTGTTACTGTTTTTTCCCCTCCTCTCTCTCTCTCTCTCTCTCTCCATTATAGCCTGCCAGCCCTGCCTGCCTGCCTGCCTGATGTTGCCAACAAGCCACAGCCCCGCAGGCTCCTCCCTTGTTACCGCGAACAAACGAGCTAGGCTTTAGGTTGGCGTAGCGGGACGCCTGAGCCTACATGGCTATAGCTCGGGTTTCTCTTCATTCACGCACAAATCTTTCGCCTTTTACTAAAGATTTCCGTGGAGGGGAACGTCAAAGAGTCAAATTGATTTTTTGGAGCGCTCTGCCTCCGGGCAGGGCCGCAACAATCTGTACAATGAGAATGTGTATAAACGTAGGGGTGGGCGTGGCACGAAGGGAAGGGTGAGCGTACGTACGGCCGGAAGGAAGGAAGGAAGGGCGCTGTCTCCGCGGAGGGGAGGCCTGTGCCGGCGAGGCCGGCGCCCAGGCCAGCGCCCATTTCAGGTTATCGCTTCTCGGCCTTTTGGCTAAGATCAAGGGGCGGAGACAGCGATCGACTCTTTGGAGATACCTGACTGCAGCCTATCAGTGGCGGCGGCCATTTTCTTTCAGAGAGTACAATTGTAAGGGAGAAAGTGGTGGAAAATTAATCAAACTTTTGTTCTTTTTTTTTTTTAATTGTCTAGGTGCATTTTGGAGTGGAGAACATCTTGCAAGGAGGGTGCTGTGGTGGACGGTTTGTAGGCGCCCAGTGTCTGGGTTTCGGCGGCCAACAAAGGTAAGTGCTGTTTTTTTCTTTTGTGGGTCCTGTATCGGCTGTGGAGTTAGCTGCCAGCTGCTAGCTTTTAAACTAGAGGTGCCTCCACCATGTCGGCTGCTAGAGTCGGTGTGAGGAGGCACCATAGTGTCCGCTTCCGATACATGGGCTCAGAGGAAAATCTAGGAGAACTATCTAGATTGGACTTTTCTAGAAAACTAATTCAGAGATGCTTGGGGTTTAAGGCCACGGATTTAAATTGTATTTTAGCACTGCCTGGTAACAGAGGATATGACGTTAGTTTTAGGACAGCAGCAGGGCTGCAGGACTTTTGGCAAAGATATGAGAAACACAGAGACCAGTTTGCCTTGTTCATAGTAGAAAAACTAACTGTCAACCCACAGAAATTGGTATATGTCAGAATGTTCAATGAAACGGTCACAGGAGAGGATATAGGTACCTGGCTGGGCAGGTATTGTATAGTTAAAACTCCGCCTAGTAAGGTAATGGACGAAGACGGCATATGGACATGCTCTTGGAAAGCGTCGGTACAATTGAAGCTAGAGCCAACAGGGTACTTGGGTCTGCAGCACATACCGTCCATGATAGCCTTGGGGGAAAATAGGGGCTATATCTTCTATCAGGGAATGCCCAAACTGTGCCGGAAGTGTGGAGAGTTTGGGCATTTAGCAGAAGCTTGTCAGGTAACTGTGTGCAAAAAGTGTAGGGAAGTGGGCCACGTCTTTGAAAATTGTCCTAATGGAAGGAAATGCAACCTGTGTGGGGAAGATAACCACCTTTTTAGAGAGTGTCCGTTATCGTTTGCGAATAAAGTTAAAGCTAAAATGGCAGAGGAACAAACACACAAAACAAAAATGGCCGACATGCAGCATGGTGAGCAGGCAGGAAAGAAGAATGGGGAAGAAGGGGCGGGGCCGAGTGAAGGGGCGGGGCCAAGTGAAGGGGCGGGGCCGAGTGAAGGGGCGGGGCCGAGTGAAGGGGCGGGGCCGAGTGAAGGGGCGGGGCCAGGTGAAGGGGCGGGGCCAGGTGAAGGGGCGGGGCCAAGTGAAGGGGCGGGGCCAAGTGAAGGGGCGGGGCCAAGTGAAGGGGCGGGGCCAAGTGAAGGGGTGGGACCAAGTGAAATGGTGGGTAAACGGAAGAGGGGGGCCAGAGGGACTAGAGAGAAAGGGGCAAGAGGGAGGGTAGGGGGCGGAGTACAGGTGGAAGCACCGCCCCCTGGGTTACAAGACTTGCAAGATTTGGAAAGCATACTTGAGGAATGTATAGGTACCATTACAAGCAGGGTGGATGTGCAACCTGTGAGTGGAAGAGAGGAAGAAAAACGGAAGAGGGAGGCAGGAGTTTTTAGAGAAAGAAGGGAAAGGGGGAGGGAAGTGGGTGGAGTGGAAGCACCGCCCGCAGTACAACAAGATTTAGAAACCATAAATGAGGAACATGTAGCGAACCCAGAAGGTGAGGTGGAAGTGAGTTTTAAAAATAGAAGGGAAGGGATGGAAAACAGAAAAGGAGAACTGGCAATGACGACAGTCTCGGAGGAGAGTGGAGAATCATCCACTTCCCTACCTGATGGTCAGACAGCCAAAAAATTGGCGGTATCTCTAGAGCCAGAGGACGCTCAAGAAGTCCGACAGGAAGCGCTGAGCTCCTTATCGGATGATGTACAGCGTCGGTGGCCAGAGACCTCCCCCAATGCAATTGCCTTCGCCCACATACGACTCAAGGCTTCCACACCCAGGCGTAGGCGCGGGGTGGAGCTAGAAGAAATGAGAGAAGACTACTTAGGTGAAGCGCAAATGGGTGCAGAGCCACTAGGTGAACCCCCATTAAGCTCCACGAGATGGATTAAAGAAGAAAGGGTGTCTGAAGAAGTGATGTGGATTCCTCACTCTTCATGATGCGAGGACAAAATAAAAATATGAGACATTGTAAAATGCATATTATAGGTGGTAGAGCATACACATCCTTTTATAAAATGTATGAATGCATTATTTATGTTTTTAACATGCATACAGACCTATTGGTTTTAGCGAAATGCGGCAGTTTTGTGGTTTGGTCCTCTTTGGCGTTGCCAGTCGTGTCTCAGCCTCTGTACATGCCCGTCAGAATCTCCATCTGAAAAGCAAGAAGAACACACCATTATTAATCATGGGAAATAGTCTTACCTTGTGGGTTACTTTACTCAACATCATTATGACACTTACCATATCCACAATCAATGTAAGAAGCATTAGATCGCTGCTAAGAGCTGAAAACATTTTACAGTTTTTAAGTAAAGAGAAGGCTGACATTATTTTACTACAGGAATGTGCCTTACCATATATGAAATCATACAGGCAGTGGGAAGAAAAGTGGCGGGTGGGGCAATCAGTATGGAGTGGCTCAAATGCAAACAAGGCAGATGGAGTGGCCATTTTAGTGAAAAACCCTGACCTAATCATACAAGAGGTGACCATTATACAAGAAGGGCGAATCATGCTAATGGTTTTAAGTTTTTTAGGCACAGTTTTTAAGGTCTTAAACATATATGGTTTTACAGAAAAACATGAGAGACATGAACAGCTAGAAACATTACAGATGCATTTAGTAGGGAATATGCCGCTAATAGTGGGAGGGGATTTTAACTGCATATTAGAGGAAACAGGAAGACTGAGAAAAGGGACAGACGTTAAATTGGATAAAACATCACGGTGTTTAAAGGGGATTTTAACTGATTTTAAATTGGTAGACAGTTTTAAAAGTACAAGGCCACGCGATCCCGGGTTTACATGGAGAAGCCCGGATGGCACTAGGGCTTCCCGAATTGATTATGTTTTCATAAGAGGGTGTAAGGTTATGGAGGCATCAATAACACCTGTCTTTTTCTCTGACCATGCTCTTTTGAGGAGTGCACTCACACTAGGGGATGGTGGGTTAAGAGGGACGGGCACATGGAAACTAAATTGCACAGCTTTGGCAGAGAAGACAGTACAGGCAGAGTTTAGAGAAGAATATGAGTCTTGGAAGTCACTACAAGACCTGTGTGATACAAAGTTAGAATGGTGGATTATGGTGAAACAAAAAGCGGCAGAGTTTTTCCAAAGAGTGGGGCGACGCCAAAAAGCAAAGGAACGCCGGCAAATGGCTGGCTTACAAAAGCGCCTCCAGCGATATTTTAACCTGGTTAATAATGGGCACGATTTTAGCATGGAAATAGAAGAAGTGAAGAAGGAAATGCGTGAGTTGGCAACGGCACAAAGCAAAGGGATTATTTTAAGGGCAAAGGCAGAAAAGCTTGAATCTGATGAGAAATGTACTAGATTCTTTTTTAAGCGGGTGATGGAAAAAAACACACCTCTAACGGAGTTACACACGGACAATGGTAAAAAGATAAGCGGAATGGAAAACATAATGACAGCAGTGGAGGATTTTTATACAAATCTATATGCCGCTGAGCCAATAAATTATAATGTAATGAGAGAAGTGTTAGGTAAGATGACATCGCGAATTGCAAATGCAGACACGTTAGTGAAGGACATCACAGAATTGGAGCTAGATAATAGCATGAAAAGCTTTAAAGCTGGCAAAACGCCGGGAGCAGACGGATTGCCATGCGAATTTTATAGGACATTCTGGGATATTTTAAAACAGGACATTTTAGAGGTATTTAGAGAACTGGACAACTTAACTGAACTGCCAAGGGCTTTCACAGAGGGTCTTGTAACGCTTTTATTTAAGAAAGGGGATAGAAAAAATTTGAAAAACTGGAGACCGATCACTCTTTTAAATGTGGATCTTAAACTTTTTAGCAAAATTTTAGCATTACGCATGTCTACTGTTTTAAAGGATTTTATTCACCCAGACCAGGCGTGTGCAGTACCAGGAAGGAGGATCACCGATGGCCTAATACTGATCAGAGACACCATCTGTCATGCGAGGGACAGACAAATGAGGCTCATAGTGTTAAATCTGGATTTCGAAAAAGCGTTTGATCGGGTCTCGCACCAGTACCTGTTACAGGTACTGCAAAAAGTGGGCTTTCCTGGGAGGCTGATAAAATGGGTGGGATTACTGTACAACGACATAACTAGCAGGATTATGGTAAACGGGAGACCATCAAAAGCGATAAATTTAAATCGCGGTGTCCGTCAGGGCTGCCCGTTATCCTCCTTGCTGTATGTTGCCTGCATCGAACCACTCGCACAGATCTTAAGACAAGATGCCTGGATAAAAGGCATGCATATACCGGGAGGGGAGGGACAGGAATCACGATGTGTGCTTTACATGGATGATGTAAACGTACTATGTACAAACACACACTCTGTACAAAGGGT
>NW_027506870.1:2660671-2688171 GCF_052324685.1 Brachyhypopomus gauderio
TTGCATTTTTTAGGGAGGGATTTTAAAGTCTTAAATGTGTATGGTTTTAATGAGAAAGAGGAAAGATATGGTTTGCTGGAGGATTTGCAGCCCCACATGCTGGGGAGGGATCCGATAGTAGTGGGTGGGGATTTTAATTGTGTTTTAAGTAAAAAAGATAGGAGAAATGTGGGAGAGAGTTTTAAACTAGACAAAACATCGGGAAGATTGGCAAATTTGATAACTGATTTTAATTTAGTGGACTGTTACAGGACCATGCATCCACGGGAGGAGGGCTTCACCTGGTCGAGTGGTGATGGTTCCCGGGCCTCTAGAATTGACTACATCTTCACACGTGACTGCCCACCATCAGATGCTAGATTGATCCCCATGTTTTTCTCAGACCACGCCTTACTGTCTTGCACCCTTTCTTTCCCCACAGATGTGACGATAGGGGGAGGGCTGTGGAAGCTGAACTGCTCCCTGCTGCAGGATGAAGGGGTGAGAGACGAATACAGGGAGCAGTACAGACTTTGGCAGTCCCTCCAAGACCTGTACGATTCACGTGCACAGTGGTGGGAGATGGTAAAGGGAAGGACCAAGACGTTTTTTAAAAGGGTGGGAACTTTTAAAAAGAAAAAACAGAAAAGGCGCATGATGGGGCTGCAAAGAAGGTTACAGAGGTATTTCAATCTGGTGAACCAAGGGTTTGATTTTAATGAGGAAATAAAACAGGTAAGAGAAGAAATTAGACTTTTAATGGAGGAGGTAAGCAAAAGACATATAATGACTTGTAAAGAACAGGAACTAGAAGAAGGGGGAAAAATGCACAAGATATTTTTTCAAGAAAACAGTGGCGCGGGGAGGAGGGGTTACTAAATTACAAGATGGAGACAAAATAATGAATACAAATCATGGGATCATGGGGGTGGTAGAAAGGTTTTATGAAGATTTATATGGTGAAAAGAAAACACACAAAACAACAATGGAAGAAGTGACCAATTTATTGGAAAATAAAATTAAAGATGATGAACTTTTAACTACAGATTTTACGACAGAGGAACTACAAAATGTTTTAAAAGGTTTTAAAACAGGGAAGTCCCCGGGAGAGGATGGGCTCCCCGTGGAGTTTTACAAAACCTTTTGGGACATTTTAGTAGGGGACCTTTTATGTATTTTTACAGACTTCCAGACTTGTGACGTTTTACCTGACAGTTTCAGGTCAGGGATAGTGACTCTGCTGCACAAAAAAGGGGAAAAATCAGAGATCAGCAATTGGAGACCTATCACACTTTTAAACGTCGATTGTAAGCTTTTTAGCAGAATTTTAGCAAGACGAATGTCATTGGTTTTAGAAGACGTGATTCACCCAGATCAAGCTTGCGCAGTGCCGGGGCGGAGGATCACGGACAACTTGATCCTGATCCGTGACTCCATCTGTTATGTGAGAGACAGAAACATTCGGTTATTAGCATTAAATTTAGATTTCGAAAAAGCTTTTGATCGGGTCTCACACCAGTACCTGTTTCAGGTACTGCAAAAGATGGGGTTCCCCGGGAGGTTTATAGCATGGGTGGGCCTGTTGTACAACGACATCAATAGCAGAATTTTGGTAAATGGGCACCTCTCCAAGGCGATCACTATTCGCTCAGGAGTACGGCAGGGTTGTCCCTTATCCCCGCTCTTGTTCGTCACATGCATGGAACCACTGGCGCAAATCTTGAGAAGGGACCAATGGATCAATGGACTGACTCTGCCAGGGGGACTGACGGTGAAATGTTCATTATACATGGACGACGTGACAGTTTTATGCACAGACATGGTGTCGGCCCAGAGGACCCTAGAGGTAACAGAATGGTTTGGGAGGGCCTCTGGAGCCAAACTGAACCGAAACAAGACTGAGGCACAGCTCTTTGGACCATGGACGAACGTACCAACTGTTTTAGGGGTAAATTTTAAAGAAACAAACATCAGGATTTTAGGGGTGAAATTTGACCGGGCAGGAGGAGGGAGCGGAAATTGGACAACAACCTTAGGGAAAGTTAGACAGAGACTTGGACTGTGGGGACTACGACAATTGACTTTAGAAGGGAAAATTTTAGTGATAAAAGCGGTGATTTTACCTTTGCTTTTATTGCTGTGCTCTGTTTTTAGTCCTCCAAGGAGCTTTCTTTTAGGTTTGGATCGGGCGATCTTCTACTTCCTGTGGGGGTCCAAGTGGGAGCGCCTGAGAAGAGAGACAGTAAAGAAGAGACCGGAAAATGGAGGGAAGGGGCTCCCAGACCCCCACCTGTTTTTAGGCAGCAAATTTACAGCAGCACATATAGAGTACGCAACATCCCCATCCAGGACCAAGACAGCCATTATGGCTCGGTTCTGGATGGGGTCCTATCTGCAAACCATAGGCATTTTAAAACCAGATTTAAGAACGCCAGTATCTTTTAAACTGCCACACGAATACCTTTTTATTAAGAAATTTTTAAAAAAGTATGAGTTGGAAAAATGCACTGTTCAAGAAATGACAAATGCTAAAACCCTGGTCTCCCTTGTTCAGGATCGTGAGGAGGTGAGCAGAGTGGTGGGGATGACGACGGCGGAGGCTCGGAGAGTGTGGGCGAACGCGGCCCACCCGGCCCTCCGGAACAAACAGAAGGACCTTACCTGGATGGTGGCCCATGAAGTCCTCCCGGTCCGGGCGGTGATGCACTCCCGGGGCATGGGGGCAACGGCAGTGTGCCCACGGCCAGGCTGCGGCCAGCCTGAGACCGTGCGGCACGTCCTTTGGGAGTGCAGCGTGGCCAGGGACCTGTGGGCCGCGATCGGCCCCCTGGAATGCCCAAGCCTGCCAGCAGGGGAGGTCCACCCGCAAAGTTACCGGTTAGCGGTGAACGGGGTGGGCCAGGGTGTAGAAAAGTTACCATCAAAAGAATTCAAGGCACTCTGGCTCACCCTTACAAGCGTGACGGCCGCACTGTGGACCTCCCGCAACCTGCTGGTGGGGAAGCGCGTCACGGTGCCCCTCCACGCTATGAAAAAGATGGTAACAACAACGCTGCAGGTGGCGCCGGGCGTCGCCATTTGGAGGAGGGGGCCGAGGTCACACGCAGGGGGGTCCCTGCCACCACCGACCGGGGCTCCCGCCGACGTTTCCTGAGGGGACAGGGATGCCTGAAAGGAGACAGCGGGCTCAGGGGAGGACTTCCTCTGGAGACGCACAGGAAGGGACCTCGACGGAGGGCGGGAGGAGCTGCGGATGCACGCACCTCGGCCTCCCGGCCGGGTTCATCTCTGCCTTCCTCTCTCCTTGTGGTCTTGGACGGGGGGGAGCAGGGTTTGCAATACATCTGAAAAGGACAATGCAAAATGTACTAATTATGAGGTTAAAAGGTTTTTATAATATTAAACTGTTCTGGACTTTTAAGCATTTTAAGATGCTTCTATATTAAAAACCTTTTAATGTACTATTGCAATAAATGTATAAATGTGGCCTTTTAAAAATGATGAAGTTTGTATGAATGGTTTTAAAATGTATGTTTGCAATGTTTTTTATCCATGCTTTTATCCAATATGTATGCTGTCTTTTCAAAAATATAAGTGACTTTGTATTTATTGGTGAAATGGATCAATAAACATTGTCAAAAAAAAAAAAAAAATCTGTTCTTATCAGTTTAATATCTGATACGTCCTCTATATGAGGACTTCATATTAAATGGATTTTTAGAACAGGGAGGCGAAACAGGGGCTTGCCCCGTTCGCCCCACGCATCGACCTGGTATTGCAGTACCTCCAGGAACGGTGCACCTTCCTAAACGTGTGGAAAAGAAAGAGTTTGTTGCTGGTTGTATGGTATGATCAGCCTGTTTATTTTAATGAATTTGTAATATGTGTGTGTGTGTGTGTGTGTGTGTGTGTGTGTATGTATATATATATATATATATATATATATATATATATATATATATATATATATATATATATTATAAAACTTTATTTTTACATTTGTTGGTTGATTTGTCTGTCTGTCTCTGTCTGTCTGTCTGTCTGTGTGAATAAATAAAACAAAGCAGCCAAAAGCGCTCACTCCTTTAAAAAAAACCAGAATAAGTAAGAATGAAGGGGAGTGAGTGGTCTCTGTCTCTCTCACTGCCTTGTCAGCTGGTCACAAATGCAGTGCGAGCGGAGGCCACTCCCCTTTCGGCGGTTTGCAGTTTTCCCTCCGTTTTTGTTCTTTTTTTTTTTTTTTTTTTTTTTTTTTTGAGATTGTTACTGTTTTTTCCCCTCCTCTCTCTCTCTCTCTCTCCATTATAGCCTGCCAGCCCTGCCTGCCTGCCTGCCTGATGTTGCCAACAAGCCACAGCCCCGCAGGCTCCTCCCTTGTTACCGCGAACAAACAAGCTAGGCTTTAGGTTGGCGTAGCGGGACGCCTGAGCCTACATGGCTATAGCTCGGGTTTCTCTTCATTCACGCACAAATCTTTCGCCTTTTACTAAAGATTTCCGTGGAGGGGAACGTCAAAGAGTCAAATTGATTTTTTGGAGCGCTCTGCCTCCGGGCAGGGCCGCAACAATCTGTACAATGAGAATGTGTATAAACGTAGGGGTGGGCGTGGCACGAAGGGAAGGGTGAGCGTACGTACGGCTGGAAGGAAGGAAGGGCGCTGTCTCCGCGGAGGGGAGGCCTGTGCCGGCGAGGCCGGCGCCCAGGCCAGCGCCCATTTCAGGTTATCGCTTCTCGGCCTTTTGGCTAAGATCAGAAGGTCGGGACTGGGATCGACTCCGGAGCCTTCTTGACTGTAGCCTTGTGGCTTCAGCCGCTTGACTCTGGAGATATATTTTGCATGTGGTGAGGAACAAAGAAAAGGATTGTGGTTAGTAAGGTAAGTGTTGGTATTATTATTATTATTATTTTTTAATTGTTATATTAGGAGTTTTATTGTGGTTTAAATTGGTTTTAGTATTCCCTGGTTAACTGTTTTACTGGTATTTTAGTCTCTTTTAGAAAGGTTTAAGGGGTGTGGTGCCTCCCACCATGTCTGCTCCACGAGCAGGCATGAGGAGGCACCACAGTGTAAGGTTCCTGTTTGAAGAAGATGTAAATGGAAAGCTGTTTCACATGTCTAGGTTAGATTTCTCTAGAAATCTAATCCAGACAACCTTACAATTTCACCCAGAAGCTTTAAACTGCCTCATAACTTTGCCCCAAAACAAAGGGTTTGATGTCAGTTTTAGAAATGCAGGGTATTTGAATACTTTTTGGGAAAGGTTTAAGGAAGTACAAGGAAAGTTTGAAATGTTTAAGGTTGAAAAATTAACAGATCATGCCAGAAAAACTGTGATTGTGAAGATGTTCAACGAGACAGTATGTTCAGAAGATATATGTGCATGGCTAAGACGGTTTTGTCAAGTTGTAGGTCCACCTGTGAAAGTCATGGACGAAGATAATATTTGGAACTGTTCATGGAGAATACCCATTAAACAATGGGAGGACGAGACTGGGTACCTAGGTTTGAAACATCTGCCACAGGTAATCGTGTTGGGGGAAAATAGGGGGTACATACATTATCAAGGCATGCCTAAAGTGTGCCGTAAATGTGGGGGAATGGACCATTATGCCGAAGCTTGTACCCAAATTGTGTGCAGTAAGTGTAGAGAAATTGGACACACTTTTCAGGAATGTCCAAATGGTAGATTGTGTAACCTTTGCGGGGGAAAAAACCATCTCTTTAGAGATTGTCCATATTCTTTCGCAAACAAACTCAAGGCAGCATGGGAAGGGGTAACAAAAATGGCCGAAAAGAAGCATGGTGAAGAACAAGAGAAGGGAGATGGAGAAGAAGGGGCGGAGCCAGAGGTTTTGGCGGGAAACGAGACACATCAGGGGGGCGGGGCAGGCAAGGGGGAAGAAGGGAGGGGCTCACGGGTGGAGCAACCGGAAGAGGCTGAAACAGGAGGGGAGGAACAAGGAACAAAGGGGGTGGGAGGGGTTACAGGGAGCGAAGAAGGGCAGTCCTCTATTGAGACAATGTCAGAGGTGAGTATACCAGGGTTAGAGAGCAGCTCTGAAGACTCTCTCCCAGGAGCACAAGCATCCAAGAGGCCTGCAGAATCCCCCTTGGTGGAACAATGGGAAAAAAAACAGTTAGATACCTCACTCCCAAGCGCACAAGTGGGGAAAAGACCGGCAGAGTCCCCCTTGATGATGGATGAAAAGAAACAGCGGGCTACAGCAGACAAGGATACCCCTCCTTCAGAAAGGTCTGACCCCTGCTGGCCGGGGGGTTCACCGAACGAGGTATCGTTTTTACACTTACCGCCAAGAGGAAGAGCGTCGACTCCTGATCAATCAGGGACAGAAGACATCCCAGTCTTAGACTTCTTTCACCCTGGCAGGAGGAAAATGGAAATGGTTTTAGGAATTGATATAGACTAGTTTTAATGGATTTTATTGTGTTAAGACCTGTAAGAGACAATGCAAATTTTACAAATGACCCCCTGTTTTAAACCCCCCCTTGTGGTTTACTTCTCCTTTATTGCTCCATGTCTATCACAATCTCTACTTTAAATGTGAGAAGTGTGAAGACATCTGTGAGAGCACAGAACATATTGTCCTTTTTAGAAAACACATCTTCAGATGTGTTTTTATTACAGGAGTGTGCAATCCCCTTCATGAACTCATATAGAGAGTGGGAGCAGAGATGGACTGCAGGTCCCTCTCTCTGGAGTGGATCACACTACAACAGATCGGATGGAGTGGCGGTTTTAATAAAAAGCCCTAACATTCAGGTGAAGGACTGCACCGTGGTGAGGGATGGGCGGGCCTTACTGACTCATTTGACTGTTTTAGGGCGTGACCTAAAGGTATTAAATGTGTATGGTTTTAATGATAAAACCGAGAGATGTGAATTGTGGGAAGATCTGCAGCCTCATTTATTGGGAAAAACCCCTTTAATAGTGGGTGGGGATTTTAATTGTGTTTTATCTCAGAAAGATAGGAGGAATGCAGGGGAAAATTTTAAAGTGGACAAGTCTTCTAAAGTTTTACATGGCTTATTGACTGATTTTAATTTAGGAGACTGTTTCAGAAAAGTGCATCCGAAAGAGGAGGGGTTCACCTGGTTTAGTGGTGATGGCACCCGAGCCTCTCGTATTGATTTTCTTTTTACTAGAGAGTGCCCGCCCAGGGATGCTACATTAACCCCTTTGTTCTTTTCAGACCACTTTATGCTATCCTGCACACTGTCTCTCCCCACTGGTGTGACGGCAGGGGGAGGGCTCTGGAGGTTGAACTGCTCCCTATTGGAGGATGAGGATATTGTGGCAAGATACAGGGAGCAGTACAGCCTCTGGCAGACCCTCCAGGACTTTTACGATTCACGGGCACCTTGGTGGGAAATGGTGAAAAGTAGGACCAAGACGTTTTTTAAGAAGGAAGGAATCTTAAAGAAAAAACGGCAAGGGAGTAAGATGAAGGGGTTACAAAAGAGGCTGCAGAGATATTTTTATTTGGATAATCGGGGTTTTGATTTTAAAGAAGAAATAAAAGAGGTCAAAGCCGAAATGGAAGCCCTGGCCAATGTGGTAAGTAGGGGGATAATGGCCAGGAGCCGAGAACGGGAGCTGGAAGAAGGAGAGAAATGCACGAGATATTTTTTTAAGAAAATAATGTGTAAAGGGGGAGGGATGTCTGTACTAAAGGAGGGAACTAGGGAAGAGGTGACAGACGGGGGCATTTTAAACATGGTAGGGGATTTTTATGAAGAATTGTATGGGCACAAGGATATACAGGCACAAACGGTAGAGGAGGTCTTGGGGTTTTTAGATAAACAAATAAAAGATTCTGATGTTTTAGTTAAAGATTTCACAGCAGATGAGGTGACTCAAAGTTTTAAATACTTTAAAAAGGGTAAGTCACCAGGGGAGGATGGGCTGCCGGTAGAGTTTTATGAGGTTTTTTGGGACATTTTAGTGTTGGACATTTTACAAGTTTTTAAGGAATTTGAAAATAAAGCAAGATTACCAGATAGTTTTAGGGCAGGGACAGTGACTCTTCTACATAAAAATGGGGACAGGACTGACTTGAAAAACTGGAGACCTATTACGCTACTTAACGTTGACTGCAAAATTTTTAGCAAACTTTTAGCAAATAGGATGTCGACAGTTTTAAATGACATAATCCACCCGGATCAAGTTTGTGCAGTGCCAGGTCGGAGGATCACGGACAACCTAATACTGATCCGGGATTCCATCTGTTATGTGAGAGACAGAAACATTCGGTTATTGCTGTTAAATTTAGACTTTGAAAAAGCATTTGATCGGGTCTCACACCAGTACTTGTTTCAAGTACTGCAAAAGATGGGGTTCCCAGGGAGGTTCTTAAAGTGGGCGGGATTGCTGTACAAAGATATCACCAGCAAAATTCTAGTAAATGGGCATCTTTCCAAAGCGATAAATGTTCGCTCTGGGGTCCGGCAGGGTTGTCCGTTATCCCCGCTCTTGTTCGTGACAAGCATAGAGCCACTTGCACAAATCTTGAGAAGGGATACATGGATTAGTGGACTGAAGCTACCCGGGGGACAGATAGCGACTTGTAGTCTATATATGGATGACGTAACGGTATTATGTACAGACGTTTTATCAGCACAAAGGACTCTGGACCTAACTGAGTGGTTTGGCCACGCCTCAGGGGCGAGGCTGAACAGACAGAAATCGGAGGCGCAGGTATTCGGACCATGGAGGGGAGAACAGAGGGGCTTGGAGGTAAACTTAAAAGACACTGACATTAAAATTCTAGGCTTAAAATTTGACAAGACAGGACGAGGAAATGGAAATTGGGGGGAGACCTTAGGTAAAGTAAGACAGAGGTTGGGCCTGTGGGGATTGCGAAACCTGACACTAGAGGGAAAGATTTTAATAATTAAAGCGGTTATTTTTCCATTGTTTTTATTGTTGTGTTCTGTATTTTACCCCCCGAGATCCTTTTTATTAGGCTTGGATCGGGCAATGTTTTACTTCCTGTGGGGGTCCAAGTGGGAGAGGCTGCGGAGAGATGTGGTTAAAAAGAGGCCCGAGAATGGAGGGAAGGGGCTCCCGGACCCCCATTTATTTTTAGGCAGCAAATACACGGCATTGCACTTTAAATATGCAATGGCCCCATCTGGTTCCAGAACAACAGCCATGGTAAGGTTTTGGATGGGGTCTTACTTAAGGAAGTTGGGTGCGCTTAAACAGGACAGTAGAACACCTATTTCTTTTAAAATGCCACAAGAATATGATTTTATCAGGAAGTTTTTAGTTAAGTATGAATTAGAAAAATGTGGTTTGGAAAATTGGACTAATGCGAAGAACATGGTTTCTCTTGTCCAGGACCAGGAGGAGGTGAGCGGCGTGACGGGGCTGACAAGGGAGGAGGCGCGCAGGGTGTGGAGGAACGTGGCTCATCCGGCCCTGCAGAACCGGCACAAAGACCTCTCCTGGATGGTGGCCCATGAGATCCTTCCGGTCCGGGCGGTGATGCACTCCCGGGGCATGGGAGTAACGGCGGTGTGCCCTCGGCCTGGCTGCGGCCAGCCAGAGACCGTGAGGCACTTGCTCTGGGAGTGCAGCGTGGCAAGGGACCTGTGGGCCGCGATCGGCCCCCTGAAATGCCCGAGCCTACCAGCAGGGGAGGTCCACCCACTAGAGTACCGACAAGCGGTGCTCGGGGTGGGCCAGGGCCTAAATCAGTTGCCAGCAAAAGACTTTGTGACGCTCTGGTCCACCCTTAACAGTGTGACGGCCGCCTTGTGGACCTCCCGCAACCTGCTGGTGGGGAAGCACGTTACGGTGCCCCTCCACGCCCTCATGAAGCTGGCAACTGTAACATCGCTGCAGGTGGCACCGGACGCTGATATTCGGAGGAGGGGGCCGAGGCCACACGCAGGGGGGTCCCTGCCACCACCAGCCCGGGCTCCCACCGACGTTCCCTGAGGGGATGGTTTGCCTGAGAGAGGACAGTGGGCAATGGGAGGGATCTCCGCTGGAGACGCACAGGAGGGGTCCAGCCGGCGGGCCGGTTGGGGTGGGGCCTCCCACCCGCCCTCTTCGGCCCTGTCTCGGCCCTGTTTCTGCCCCACCCCCTGGGCGAGGGCAACAGTTCCTTGTTGTAGGTGTTTAGATAACAAATGTTAAATTTGGACACATGATGCATTAAAAAAACCCTTTTAAAATTTTTTTAAAAGGATTATAACTTTTTAGGGAAATGTATCTGTGGTTTTTAAGAGAAATAATGTTTTGACTGATGTTTTATTGGCCTGTTTTACCTTTTCACAGTTTTATGGGATGTGAGGTGACCTATGCATTTTAAGAGCTGTATTTATTGTGTACACAGTTTCAATAAAAACATGTCAAATCAAAAAAATCTGTTCTTATCAGTTTAATATCTGATACGTCCTCTATATGAGGACTTCATATTAAATGGATTTTTAGAACAGGGAGGCGAAACAGGGGCTTGCCCCGTTCGCCCCACGCATCGACCTGGTATTGCAGTACCTCCAGGAACGGTGCACCTTCCTAAACGTGTGGAAAAGAAAGAGTTTGTTGCTGGTTGTATGGTATGATCAGCCTGTTTATTTTAATGAATTTGTAATATGTGTGTGTGTGTGTGTGTGTGTGTGTGTGTGTGTGTATGTATATATATATATATATATATATATATATATATATATATATATATATATATATATATTATAAAACTTTATTTTTACATTTGTTGGTTGATTTGTCTGTCTCTGTCTGTCTGTCTGTCTGTGTGAATAAATAAAACAAAGCAGCCAAAAGCGCTCACTCCTTTAAAAAAAACCAGAATAAGTAAGAATGAAGGGGAGTGAGTGGTCTCTGTCTCTCTCACTGCCTTGTCAGCTGGTCACAAATGCAGTGCGAGCGGAGGCCACTCCCCTTTCGGCGGTTTGCAGTTTTCCCTCCGTTTTTGTTCTTTTTTTTTTTTTTTTTTTTTTTTTTTTTGAGATTGTTACTGTTTTTTCCCCTCCTCTCTCTCTCTCTCTCTCCATTATAGCCTGCCAGCCCTGCCTGCCTGCCTGCCTGATGTTGCCAACAAGCCACAGCCCCGCAGGCTCCTCCCTTGTTACCGCGAACAAACGAGCTAGGCTTTAGGTTGGCGTAGCGGGACGCCTGAGCCTACATGGCTATAGCTCGGGTTTCTCTTCATTCACGCACAAATCTTTCGCCTTTTACTAAAGATTTCCGTGGAGGGGAACGTCAAAGAGTCAAATTGATTTTTTGGAGCGCTCTGCCTCCGGGCAGGGCCGCAACAATCTGTACAATGAGAATGTGTATAAACGTAGGGGTGGGCGTGGCACGAAGGGAAGGGTGAGCGTACGTACGGCTGGAAGGAAGGAAGGGCGCTGTCTCCGCGGAGGGGAGGCCTGTGCCGGCGAGGCCGGCGCCCAGGCCAGCGCCCATTTCAGGTTATCGCTTCTCGGCCTTTTGGCTAAGATCAGAAGGTCGGGACTGGGATCGACTCCGGAGCCTTCTTGACTGTAGCCTTGTGGCTTCAGCCGTTTGACTCTGGAGATATATTTTGCATGTGGTGAGGAACAAAGAAAAGGATTGTGGTTAGTAAGGTAAGTGTTGGTATTATTATTATTATTATTTTTTGATTGTTATATTAGGAGTTTTATTGTGGTTTAAATTGGTTTTAGTATTCCCTGGTTAACTGTTTTACTGGTATTTTAGTCTCCTTTAGAAAGGTTTAAGGGGTGTGGTGCCTCCCACCATGTCTGCTCCACGAGCAGGCATGAGGAGGCACCACAGTGTGAGGTTCCTGTTTGAAGAAGATGTAAATGGAAAGCTGTTTCACATGTCTAGGTTAGATTTCTCTAGAAATCTAATCCAGACAACCTTACAATTTCACCCAGAAGCTTTAAACTGCCTCATAACTTTGCCCCAAAACAAAGGGTTTGATGTCAGTTTTAGGAATGCAGTGTATTTGAATACTTTTTGGGAAAGGTTTAAGGAAGTACAAGGAAAGTTTGATATGTTTAAGGTTGAAAAATTAACAGATCATGCCAGAAAAACTGTGATTGTGAAGATGTTCAATGAGACAGTATGTTCAGAAGATATATGTGCATGGCTAAGACGGTTTTGTCAAGTTGTAGGTCCACCTGTGAAAGTCGTGGACGAAGATAATATTTGGAACTGTTCATGGAGAATACCCATTAAACAATGGGAGGACGAGACTGGGTACCTAGGGTTGAAACATCTGCCACAGGTAATTGTGTTGGGGGAAAATAGGGGGTACATACATTATCAAGGCATGCCAAAAGTGTGCCGTAAATGTGGGGGAATGGACCATTATGCCGAAGCTTGTACCCAAATTGTGTGCAGTAAGTGTAGAGAAATTGGACACACTTTTCAGGAATGTCCGAATGGTAGGTTGTGTAACCTTTGCGGGGGAAAAAACCATCTCTTTAGAGATTGTCCATATTCTTTCGCAAACAAACTCAAGGCAGCATGGGAAGGGGTAACAAAAATGGCCGAAAAGAAGCATGGTGAAGAACAAGAGAAGGGAGACGGAGAAGAAGGGGCGGAGCCAGAGGTTTTGGCGGGAAACGAGACACATCAGGGGGGCGGGGCAGGCAAGGGGGAAGAAGGGAGGGGCTCACGGGTGGAGCAACCGGAAGAGGCTGAAACAGGAGGGGAGGAACAAGGAGCAAAGGGGGTGGGAGGGGCTACAGGGAGTGAAGAAGGGCGGTCCTCTATTGAGACAATGTCAGAGGTGAGTATACCAGGGTTAGAGAGCAGCTCTGAAGACTCTCTCCCAGGAGCACAAGCATCCAAGAGGCCTGCAGAATCCCCCTTGGTGGAACAATGGGGGAAAAAACAGTTAGATACCTCACTCCCAAGCGCACAAGTGGGGAAGAGACCGGCAGAGTCCCCCTTAATGATGGATGAAAAGAAACAGCGGGCTACAGCAGATAAGGATACCCCTCCTTCAGAGAGGTCTGACCCCTGCTGGCCGGGTGGTTCACCGAACGAGGTATCGTTTTTACACTTACCACCAAGAGGAAGAGCGTCGACTCCTGATCGATCAGGGACAGAAGATATCCCAGTTTTAGACTTCTTTCACCCTGGCAGGAGGAAAATGGAAATGGTTTTAGGAATGGATTTAGACTAGTTTTAATGGATTTTATTGTGTTGAAAGGTTTCTAGTTCCAGTTGCTTTTAGGTCAACCAAGAATGTTGTGGTTTTACCTCCTTTTAAACGTGCTCATGTCTCTCACGATCGCCACCATTAATGTGAGGAGTGTGAGAGCACCTTTGAGAGCACAGAGCATTCTGACTTTTTTAGGAACAGTGACAGCCGATATCATTTTATTACAAGAATGTGCAATCCCCTTCCTGAGATCATACAGAGACTGGGAGCAGCGCTGGGCTGCGGGTCCCTCTCTCTGGAGTGGGTCGCACTACAACAAGTCAGATGGTGTTGCTATCCTAATAAATAACCCTAGACTTGTGGTGAAGGACTGCACTGTGGTGAGTGATGGGCGGGCCATTTTAGCTAAGTTGCATTTTTTAGGGAGGGATTTTAAAGTCTTAAATGTGTATGGTTTTAATGAGAAAGAGGAAAGATATGGTTTGCTGGAGGATTTGCAGCCCCACATGCTGGGGAGGGATCCGATAGTAGTGGGTGGGGATTTTAATTGTGTTTTAAGTAAAAAAGATAGGAGAAATGTGGGAGAGAGTTTTAAACTAGACAAAACATCGGGAAGATTGGCAAATTTGATAACTGATTTTAATTTAGTGGACTGTTACAGGACCATGCATCCACGGGAGGAGGGCTTCACCTGGTCGAGTGGTGATGGTTCCCGGGCCTCTAGAATTGACTACATCTTCACACGTGACTGCCCACCATCAGATGCTAGATTGATCCCCATGTTTTTCTCAGACCACGCCTTACTGTCTTGCACCCTTTCTTTCCCCACAGATGTGACGATAGGGGGAGGGCTGTGGAAGCTGAACTGCTCCCTGCTGCAGGATGAAGGGGTGAGAGACGAATACAGGGAGCAGTACAGACTTTGGCAGTCCCTCCAAGACCTGTACGATTCACGTGCACAGTGGTGGGAGATGGTAAAGGGAAGGACCAAGACGTTTTTTAAAAGGGTGGGAACTTTTAAAAAGAAAAAACAGAAAAGGCGCATGATGGGGCTGCAAAGAAGGTTACAGAGGTATTTCAATCTGGTGAACCAAGGGTTTGATTTTAATGAGGAAATAAAACAGGTAAGAGAAGAAATTAGACTTTTAATGGAGGAGGTAAGCAAAAGACATATAATGACTTGTAAAGAACAGGAACTAGAAGAAGGGGGAAAAATGCACAAGATATTTTTTCAAGAAAACAGTGGCGCGGGGAGGAGGGGTTACTAAATTACAAGATGGAGACAAAATAATGAATACAAATCATGGGATCATGGGGGTGGTAGAAAGGTTTTATGAAGATTTATATGGTGAAAAGAAAACACACAAAACAACAATGGAAGAAGTGACCAATTTATTGGAAAATAAAATTAAAGATGATGAACTTTTAACTACAGATTTTACGACAGAGGAACTACAAAATGTTTTAAAAGGTTTTAAAACAGGGAAGTCCCCGGGAGAGGATGGGCTCCCCGTGGAGTTTTACAAAACCTTTTGGGACATTTTAGTAGGGGACCTTTTATGTATTTTTACAGACTTCCAGACTTGTGACGTTTTACCTGACAGTTTCAGGTCAGGGATAGTGACTCTGCTGCACAAAAAAGGGGAAAAATCAGAGATCAGCAATTGGAGACCTATCACACTTTTAAACGTCGATTGTAAGCTTTTTAGCAGAATTTTAGCAAGACGAATGTCATTGGTTTTAGAAGACGTGATTCACCCAGATCAAGCTTGCGCAGTGCCGGGGCGGAGGATCACGGACAACTTGATCCTGATCCGTGACTCCATCTGTTATGTGAGAGACAGAAACATTCGGTTATTAGCATTAAATTTAGATTTCGAAAAAGCTTTTGATCGGGTCTCACACCAGTACCTGTTTCAGGTACTGCAAAAGATGGGGTTCCCCGGGAGGTTTATAGCATGGGTGGGCCTGTTGTACAACGACATCAATAGCAGAATTTTGGTAAATGGGCACCTCTCCAAGGCGATCACTATTCGCTCAGGAGTACGGCAGGGTTGTCCCTTATCCCCGCTCTTGTTCGTCACATGCATGGAACCACTGGCGCAAATCTTGAGAAGGGACCAATGGATCAATGGACTGACTCTGCCAGGGGGACTGACGGTGAAATGTTCATTATACATGGACGACGTGACAGTTTTATGCACAGACATGGTGTCGGCCCAGAGGACCCTAGAGGTAACAGAATGGTTTGGGAGGGCCTCTGGAGCCAAACTGAACCGAAACAAGACTGAGGCACAGCTCTTTGGACCATGGACGAACGTACCAACTGTTTTAGGGGTAAATTTTAAAGAAACAAACATCAGGATTTTAGGGGTGAAATTTGACCGGGCAGGAGGAGGGAGCGGAAATTGGACAACAACCTTAGGGAAAGTTAGACAGAGACTTGGACTGTGGGGACTACGACAATTGACTTTAGAAGGGAAAATTTTAGTGATAAAAGCGGTGATTTTACCTTTGCTTTTATTGCTGTGCTCTGTTTTTAGTCCTCCAAGGAGCTTTCTTTTAGGTTTGGATCGGGCGATCTTCTACTTCCTGTGGGGGTCCAAGTGGGAGCGCCTGAGAAGAGAGACAGTAAAGAAGAGACCGGAAAATGGAGGGAAGGGGCTCCCAGACCCCCACCTGTTTTTAGGCAGCAAATTTACAGCAGCACATATAGAGTACGCAACATCCCCATCCAGGACCAAGACAGCCATTATGGCTCGGTTCTGGATGGGGTCCTATCTGCAAACCATAGGCATTTTAAAACCAGATTTAAGAACGCCAGTATCTTTTAAACTGCCACACGAATACCTTTTTATTAAGAAATTTTTAAAAAAGTATGAGTTGGAAAAATGCACTGTTCAAGAAATGACAAATGCTAAAACCCTGGTCTCCCTTGTTCAGGATCGTGAGGAGGTGAGCAGAGTGGTGGGGATGACGACGGCGGAGGCTCGGAGAGTGTGGGCGAACGCGGCCCACCCGGCCCTCCGGAACAAACAGAAGGACCTTACCTGGATGGTGGCCCATGAAGTCCTCCCGGTCCGGGCGGTGATGCACTCCCGGGGCATGGGGGCAACGGCAGTGTGCCCACGGCCAGGCTGCGGCCAGCCTGAGACCGTGCGGCACGTCCTTTGGGAGTGCAGCGTGGCCAGGGACCTGTGGGCCGCGATCGGCCCCCTGGAATGCCCAAGCCTGCCAGCAGGGGAGGTCCACCCGCAAAGTTACCGGTTAGCGGTGAACGGGGTGGGCCAGGGTGTAGAAAAGTTACCATCAAAAGAATTCAAGGCACTCTGGCTCACCCTTACAAGCGTGACGGCCGCACTGTGGACCTCCCGCAACCTGCTGGTGGGGAAGCGCGTCACGGTGCCCCTCCACGCTATGAAAAAGATGGTAACAACAACGCTGCAGGTGGCGCCGGGCGTCGCCATTTGGAGGAGGGGGCCGAGGTCACACGCAGGGGGGTCCCTGCCACCACCGACCGGGGCTCCCGCCGACGTTTCCTGAGGGGACAGGGATGCCTGAAAGGAGACAGCGGGCTCAGGGGAGGACTTCCTCTGGAGACGCACAGGAAGGGACCTCGACGGAGGGCGGGAGGAGCTGCGGATGCACGCACCTCGGCCTCCCGGCCGGGTTCATCTCTGCCTTCCTCTCTCCTTGTGGTCTTGGACGGGGGGGAGCAGGGTTTGCAATACATCTGAAAAGGACAATGCAAAATGTACTAATTATGAGGTTAAAAGGTTTTTATAATATTAAACTGTTCTGGACTTTTAAGCATTTTAAGATGCTTCTATATTAAAAACCTTTTAATGTACTATTGCAATAAATGTATAAATGTGGCCTTTTAAAAATGATGAAGTTTGTATGAATGGTTTTAAAATGTATGTTTGCAATGTTTTTTATCCATGCTTTTATCCAATATGTATGCTGTCTTTTCAAAAATATAAGTGACTTTGTATTTATTGGTGAAATGGATCAATAAACATTGTCAAAAAAAAAAAAAAAATCTGTTCTTATCAGTTTAATATCTGATACGTCCTCTATATGAGGACTTCATATTAAATGGATTTTTAGAACAGGGAGGCGAAACAGGGGCTTGCCCCGTTCGCCCCACGCATCGACCTGGTATTGCAGTACCTCCAGGAACGGTGCACCTTCCTAAACGTGTGGAAAAGAAAGAGTTTGTTGCTGGTTGTATGGTATGATCAGCCTGTTTATTTTAATGAATTTGTAATATGTGTGTGTGTGTGTGTGTGTGTGTGTGTGTGTATGTATATATATATATATATATATATATATATATATATATATATATATATATATATATATTATAAAACTTTATTTTTACATTTGTTGGTTGATTTGTCTGTCTGTCTCTGTCTGTCTGTCTGTCTGTGTGAATAAATAAAACAAAGCAGCCAAAAGCGCTCACTCCTTTAAAAAAAACCAGAATAAGTAAGAATGAAGGGGAGTGAGTGGTCTCTGTCTCTCTCACTGCCTTGTCAGCTGGTCACAAATGCAGTGCGAGCGGAGGCCACTCCCCTTTCGGCGGTTTGCAGTTTTCCCTCCGTTTTTGTTCTTTTTTTTTTTTTTTTTTTTTTTTTTTTGAGATTGTTACTGTTTTTTCCCCTCCTCTCTCTCTCTCTCTCTCCATTATAGCCTGCCAGCCCTGCCTGCCTGCCTGCCTGATGTTGCCAACAAGCCACAGCCCCGCAGGCTCCTCCCTTGTTACCGCGAACAAACAAGCTAGGCTTTAGGTTGGCGTAGCGGGACGCCTGAGCCTACATGGCTATAGCTCGGGTTTCTCTTCATTCACGCACAAATCTTTCGCCTTTTACTAAAGATTTCCGTGGAGGGGAACGTCAAAGAGTCAAATTGATTTTTTGGAGCGCTCTGCCTCCGGGCAGGGCCGCAACAATCTGTACAATGAGAATGTGTATAAACGTAGGGGTGGGCGTGGCACGAAGGGAAGGGTGAGCGTACGTACGGCTGGAAGGAAGGAAGGGCGCTGTCTCCGCGGAGGGGAGGCCTGTGCCGGCGAGGCCGGCGCCCAGGCCAGCGCCCATTTCAGGTTATCGCTTCTCGGCCTTTTGGCTAAGATCAGAAGGTCGGGACTGGGATCGACTCCGGAGCCTTCTTGACTGTAGCCTTGTGGCTTCAGCCGCTTGACTCTGGAGATATATTTTGCATGTGGTGAGGAACAAAGAAAAGGATTGTGGTTAGTAAGGTAAGTGTTGGTATTATTATTATTATTATTTTTTAATTGTTATATTAGGAGTTTTATTGTGGTTTAAATTGGTTTTAGTATTCCCTGGTTAACTGTTTTACTGGTATTTTAGTCTCTTTTAGAAAGGTTTAAGGGGTGTGGTGCCTCCCACCATGTCTGCTCCACGAGCAGGCATGAGGAGGCACCACAGTGTAAGGTTCCTGTTTGAAGAAGATGTAAATGGAAAGCTGTTTCACATGTCTAGGTTAGATTTCTCTAGAAATCTAATCCAGACAACCTTACAATTTCACCCAGAAGCTTTAAACTGCCTCATAACTTTGCCCCAAAACAAAGGGTTTGATGTCAGTTTTAGAAATGCAGGGTATTTGAATACTTTTTGGGAAAGGTTTAAGGAAGTACAAGGAAAGTTTGAAATGTTTAAGGTTGAAAAATTAACAGATCATGCCAGAAAAACTGTGATTGTGAAGATGTTCAACGAGACAGTATGTTCAGAAGATATATGTGCATGGCTAAGACGGTTTTGTCAAGTTGTAGGTCCACCTGTGAAAGTCATGGACGAAGATAATATTTGGAACTGTTCATGGAGAATACCCATTAAACAATGGGAGGACGAGACTGGGTACCTAGGTTTGAAACATCTGCCACAGGTAATCGTGTTGGGGGAAAATAGGGGGTACATACATTATCAAGGCATGCCTAAAGTGTGCCGTAAATGTGGGGGAATGGACCATTATGCCGAAGCTTGTACCCAAATTGTGTGCAGTAAGTGTAGAGAAATTGGACACACTTTTCAGGAATGTCCAAATGGTAGATTGTGTAACCTTTGCGGGGGAAAAAACCATCTCTTTAGAGATTGTCCATATTCTTTCGCAAACAAACTCAAGGCAGCATGGGAAGGGGTAACAAAAATGGCCGAAAAGAAGCATGGTGAAGAACAAGAGAAGGGAGATGGAGAAGAAGGGGCGGAGCCAGAGGTTTTGGCGGGAAACGAGACACATCAGGGGGGCGGGGCAGGCAAGGGGGAAGAAGGGAGGGGCTCACGGGTGGAGCAACCGGAAGAGGCTGAAACAGGAGGGGAGGAACAAGGAACAAAGGGGGTGGGAGGGGTTACAGGGAGCGAAGAAGGGCAGTCCTCTATTGAGACAATGTCAGAGGTGAGTATACCAGGGTTAGAGAGCAGCTCTGAAGACTCTCTCCCAGGAGCACAAGCATCCAAGAGGCCTGCAGAATCCCCCTTGGTGGAACAATGGGAAAAAAAACAGTTAGATACCTCACTCCCAAGCGCACAAGTGGGGAAAAGACCGGCAGAGTCCCCCTTGATGATGGATGAAAAGAAACAGCGGGCTACAGCAGACAAGGATACCCCTCCTTCAGAAAGGTCTGACCCCTGCTGGCCGGGGGGTTCACCGAACGAGGTATCGTTTTTACACTTACCGCCAAGAGGAAGAGCGTCGACTCCTGATCAATCAGGGACAGAAGACATCCCAGTCTTAGACTTCTTTCACCCTGGCAGGAGGAAAATGGAAATGGTTTTAGGAATTGATATAGACTAGTTTTAATGGATTTTATTGTGTTAAGACCTGTAAGAGACAATGCAAATTTTACAAATGACCCCCTGTTTTAAACCCCCCCTTGTGGTTTACTTCTCCTTTATTGCTCCATGTCTATCACAATCTCTACTTTAAATGTGAGAAGTGTGAAGACATCTGTGAGAGCACAGAACATATTGTCCTTTTTAGAAAACACATCTTCAGATGTGTTTTTATTACAGGAGTGTGCAATCCCCTTCATGAACTCATATAGAGAGTGGGAGCAGAGATGGACTGCAGGTCCCTCTCTCTGGAGTGGATCACACTACAACAGATCGGATGGAGTGGCGGTTTTAATAAAAAGCCCTAACATTCAGGTGAAGGACTGCACCGTGGTGAGGGATGGGCGGGCCTTACTGACTCATTTGACTGTTTTAGGGCGTGACCTAAAGGTATTAAATGTGTATGGTTTTAATGATAAAACCGAGAGATGTGAATTGTGGGAAGATCTGCAGCCTCATTTATTGGGAAAAACCCCTTTAATAGTGGGTGGGGATTTTAATTGTGTTTTATCTCAGAAAGATAGGAGGAATGCAGGGGAAAATTTTAAAGTGGACAAGTCTTCTAAAGTTTTACATGGCTTATTGACTGATTTTAATTTAGGAGACTGTTTCAGAAAAGTGCATCCGAAAGAGGAGGGGTTCACCTGGTTTAGTGGTGATGGCACCCGAGCCTCTCGTATTGATTTTCTTTTTACTAGAGAGTGCCCGCCCAGGGATGCTACATTAACCCCTTTGTTCTTTTCAGACCACTTTATGCTATCCTGCACACTGTCTCTCCCCACTGGTGTGACGGCAGGGGGAGGGCTCTGGAGGTTGAACTGCTCCCTATTGGAGGATGAGGATATTGTGGCAAGATACAGGGAGCAGTACAGCCTCTGGCAGACCCTCCAGGACTTTTACGATTCACGGGCACCTTGGTGGGAAATGGTGAAAAGTAGGACCAAGACGTTTTTTAAGAAGGAAGGAATCTTAAAGAAAAAACGGCAAGGGAGTAAGATGAAGGGGTTACAAAAGAGGCTGCAGAGATATTTTTATTTGGATAATCGGGGTTTTGATTTTAAAGAAGAAATAAAAGAGGTCAAAGCCGAAATGGAAGCCCTGGCCAATGTGGTAAGTAGGGGGATAATGGCCAGGAGCCGAGAACGGGAGCTGGAAGAAGGAGAGAAATGCACGAGATATTTTTTTAAGAAAATAATGTGTAAAGGGGGAGGGATGTCTGTACTAAAGGAGGGAACTAGGGAAGAGGTGACAGACGGGGGCATTTTAAACATGGTAGGGGATTTTTATGAAGAATTGTATGGGCACAAGGATATACAGGCACAAACGGTAGAGGAGGTCTTGGGGTTTTTAGATAAACAAATAAAAGATTCTGATGTTTTAGTTAAAGATTTCACAGCAGATGAGGTGACTCAAAGTTTTAAATACTTTAAAAAGGGTAAGTCACCAGGGGAGGATGGGCTGCCGGTAGAGTTTTATGAGGTTTTTTGGGACATTTTAGTGTTGGACATTTTACAAGTTTTTAAGGAATTTGAAAATAAAGCAAGATTACCAGATAGTTTTAGGGCAGGGACAGTGACTCTTCTACATAAAAATGGGGACAGGACTGACTTGAAAAACTGGAGACCTATTACGCTACTTAACGTTGACTGCAAAATTTTTAGCAAACTTTTAGCAAATAGGATGTCGACAGTTTTAAATGACATAATCCACCCGGATCAAGTTTGTGCAGTGCCAGGTCGGAGGATCACGGACAACCTAATACTGATCCGGGATTCCATCTGTTATGTGAGAGACAGAAACATTCGGTTATTGCTGTTAAATTTAGACTTTGAAAAAGCATTTGATCGGGTCTCACACCAGTACTTGTTTCAAGTACTGCAAAAGATGGGGTTCCCAGGGAGGTTCTTAAAGTGGGCGGGATTGCTGTACAAAGATATCACCAGCAAAATTCTAGTAAATGGGCATCTTTCCAAAGCGATAAATGTTCGCTCTGGGGTCCGGCAGGGTTGTCCGTTATCCCCGCTCTTGTTCGTGACAAGCATAGAGCCACTTGCACAAATCTTGAGAAGGGATACATGGATTAGTGGACTGAAGCTACCCGGGGGACAGATAGCGACTTGTAGTCTATATATGGATGACGTAACGGTATTATGTACAGACGTTTTATCAGCACAAAGGACTCTGGACCTAACTGAGTGGTTTGGCCACGCCTCAGGGGCGAGGCTGAACAGACAGAAATCGGAGGCGCAGGTATTCGGACCATGGAGGGGAGAACAGAGGGGCTTGGAGGTAAACTTAAAAGACACTGACATTAAAATTCTAGGCTTAAAATTTGACAAGACAGGACGAGGAAATGGAAATTGGGGGGAGACCTTAGGTAAAGTAAGACAGAGGTTGGGCCTGTGGGGATTGCGAAACCTGACACTAGAGGGAAAGATTTTAATAATTAAAGCGGTTATTTTTCCATTGTTTTTATTGTTGTGTTCTGTATTTTACCCCCCGAGATCCTTTTTATTAGGCTTGGATCGGGCAATGTTTTACTTCCTCTAGTTAGCGCAGCAACGTCCCAATCCCAATCTATTAAGTGGCCAATTGACGGCCCCAAAGGGGGGCTGCGCGCCGAAGCCCCCAGATTTTTGCCGGCTCGGTGGATGGGTCAGGCCTCGAGGGGGGGACCCCCAAAGACGAGGGGAGTTGTCCCCCCGCCTCTAGCGCCCCCATGAGGCCGGCAATAAATTATTGAAAAACGGGCGTTTTTCGAGCGATACGCAGTTCGGCCACAGTGTGGAGCACATCCAAATAAATTGGAAGTGGGATAGGTAAGTAAAAAACGTCCCACTTCCAATTTATTTTTCCGATTATTATGGGATGCCTAATCAAATAGATTGCAAATGGGATGTTTTGTGATTACCTATCCCACTTCCAATCTATTTCAGCTATTATGGGATGCCTATTCAAATAGATTGCAATTGGGATGTTTTGTGATTACCTATCCCACTTCCAATCTATTTCAGCTATTATGGGATGCCTATTCAAATAGATTGCAATTGGGATGTTTTGTGATTACCTATCCCACTTCCAATCTATTTCAGCTATTATGGGATGCCTATTCAAATAGATTGCAATTGGGATGTTTTGTGATTACCTATCCCACTTCCAATCTATTTCAGCTATTATGGGATGCCTATTCAAATAGATTGCAATTGGGATGTTTTGTGATTACCTATCCCACTTCCAATCTATTTCAGCTATTATGGGATGCCTATTCAAATAGATTGCAATTGGGATGTTTTGTGATTACCTATCCCACTTCCAATCTATTTCAGCTATTATGGGATGCCTATTCAAATAGATTGCAATTGGGATGTTTTGTGATTACCTATCCCACTTCCAATTTATTTCCATTATTATGGGATGCCTATTCAAATAGATTGCAATTGGGATGTTTTGTGATTACCTATCCCACTTCCAATCTATTTCAGCTATTATGGGATGCCTATTCAAATAGATTGCAATTGGGATGTTTTGTGATTACCTATCCCACTTCCAATCTATTTCAGCTATTATGGGATGCCTATTCAAATAGATTGCAATTGGGATGTTTTGTGATTACCTATCCCACTTCCAATCTATTTCAGCTATTATGGGATGCCTATTCAAATAGATTGCAATTGGAATGTTTTGTGATTACCTATCCCACTTCCAATCTATTTCAGCTATTATGGGATGCCTATTCAAATAGATTGCAATTGGGATGTTTTGTGATTACCTATCCCACTTCCAATCTATTTCAGCTATTATGGGATGCCTATTCAAATAGATTGCAATTGGGATGTTTTGTGATTACCTATCCCACTTCCAATTTATTTCCATTATTATGGGATGCCTATTCAAATAGATTGCAATTGGGATGTTTTGTGATTACCTATCCCACTTCCAATCTATTTCAGCTATTATGGGATGCCTATTCAAATAGATTGCAATTGGGATGTTTTGTGATTACCTATCCCACTTCCAATCTATTTCAGCTATTATGGGATGCCTATTCAAATAGATTGCAATTGGGATGTTTTGTGATTACCTATCCCACTTCCAATCTATTTCAGCTATTATGGGATGCCTATTCAAATAGATTGCAATTGGGATGTTTTGTGATTACCGATCCCACTTCCAATCTATTTCCACTATTATGGGATGCCTATTCAAATAGATTGCTATTGGGATGTTTTGTGATTACCTATCCCACTTCCAATCTATTTCAGCTATTATGGGATGCCTATTCAAATAGATTGCAATTGGGATGTTTTGTGATTACCTATCCCACTTCCAATCTATTTCAGCTATTATGGGATGCCTATTCAAATAGATTGCAATTGGGATGTTTTGTGATTACCGATCCCACTTCCAATCTATTTCCACTATTATGGGATGCCTATTCAAATAGATTGCTATTGGGATGTTTTGTGATTACCTATCCCACTTCCAATCTATTTCAGCTATTATGGGATGCCTATTCAAATAGATTGCAATTGGGATGTTTTGTGATTACCTATCCCACTTCCAATCTATTTCAGCTATTATGGGATGCCTATTCAAATAGATTGCAATTGGGATGTTGGCCACTACCCACCCCAGGTGGGCTTGTACAAGTTCAGGAATGTCGTAGGGGTCCGAAACTTGATAGGGGGGTAGTGTGGGACCCCCTAAACAACATATTGAAGCCCCGCCCCCTAAAAGTGGGCGTGGCCGGAAGTAGGTGTTCCCATGGGCCGATCGGCTCGAGACTTGATAGGGGGGTAGTGTGGGACCCCTAAAACAACATATTTAAGCCCCGCCCCTAAAAGTGGGCGTGACCGGAAGTAGGTGTTCCCATGGGCCGATCGGCTCAAAACTTTGCAGAGGAGTTCTATTTGGGACCACAAACAACATACTAAAAGCTCGTGTCCGTAGGTGGTCGGGAAGTCGAAAAATGAACCAGGAAGTGGAACAGGAAGTGACTTTCCCGAGGTCGTAGGGTCATGAAATTTCATAGGGGAGGTCTGGGGGGGCACTGGAGCAACATACTGTAAGCACGAGTCCGAAAGCCAAGCGGAATTTTTACACCACTAACCCAAACTCTATCGCATCCCAATTCCAATTTATTTCCATCAGTCAAATAAATTGGAATTGGGATGCCATTCAAATAAATTGGAATTGGACGATTTGTACTTACCAATCCCAATTCCAATCTATTTGAATGGGATCCCAATTCCAATTTATTTCCATCAGTCAAATAAATTGGAATTGGGATGCCATTCAAATAAATTGGAATTGGACGATTTGTACTTACCGATCCCAATTCCAATCTATTTCAATGGGACCCCATTCAAATAAATTGGAATTGGACAATTTGTACTTACCGATCCCAATTCCAATCTATTTCAATGGGACCCCATTCAAATAAATTGGAATTGGACAATTTGTACTTACCGATCCCAATTCCAATCTATTTCAATGGGACCCCATTCAAATAAATTGGAATTGGACAATTTGTACTTACCGATCCCAATTCCAATCTATTTCAATGGGATCCCAATTCCAATTTATTTCCATCACTTAAATAAATTGGAATTGGGATGCCATTCAAATAAATTGGAATTGGACAATTTGTACTTACCGATCCAAATTCCAATCTATTTCAATGGGACCCCATTCAAATAAATTGGAATTGGACGATTTGTACTTACCGATCCCAATTCCAATCTATTTCAATGAGACCCCATTCAAATAAATTGGAATTGGACAATTTGTACTTACCGATCCCAATTCCAATCTATTTCAATGGGACCCCATTCAAATAAATTGGAATTGGACGATTTGTACTTACCAATCCCAATTCCAATCTATTTCAATGGGACCCCATTCAAATAGATTGGAATTGGACGATTTGTACTTACCGATCCCAATTCCAATCTATTTGAATGGGATCCCAATTCCAATTTATTTCCATCAGTCAAATAAATTGGAATTGGGATGCCATTCAAATACATTGATTTCTAAGTTTTTTTTCTTATCACTAAAACACTTCAAAAATCATTTATCCATGCTCCCCATGTCTGGTTTATGCAAGTTGGGTGTTCAGAGTTGTCAGACTGTGGTGTCCAAAACCCCACTATTTTGATGACTTGAATAAATTGGAAGTGGGATCTCCAGATCTCAGCTTTGGAACATGATAGCACAATTCTTTCACCACTCCTCTCTAAGTTTGAGTCCTCCTAACTCACTGTTTGAGTTTGGTGAAGTTTGCAGAAAGTCAAAATTTTGGCTCAAAAAAACTCACAGGGGTACCCCTTAGAGTTTTTTTGAGCCAAAATTTTGACTTTCTGCAATCTTCTCCAAACTCACACAGTGAGTCAGGCACACCTAAACTTAGTGCTGAGCATTGAAATTTTCAAGCTATGTCATTCTGAAGCTGAGATATAGAGATCCCACTTCCAATTTATTCAAGTCATCAAAATAGTGGGGTATTGGACAGTGGAATTTCAAAACTCTGACCACTCAGTTTGCATCAGACAGACATGGGGAGTATGGATAAATGGTTTTCTAAGCTTAAAATAAGTGTTTTGTAAAATAACTTATAACCTCATTTTACTGCATCCCAATTCCAATTTATTTCCATCAGTTAAATAAATTGGAATTGGGATGCCATTCAAATAAATTGGAATTGGACAATTTGTACTTACCAATCCCAATTCCAATCTATTTCAATGAAACCCCATTCAAATAAATTGGAATTGGACAATTTGTACCTACCGATCCCAATTCCAATCTATTTCAATGGGATCCCAATTCCAATTTATTTCCATCAGTTAAATAAATTGGAATTGGGATGCCATTCAAATAAATTGGAATTGGACAATTTGTACTTACCAATCCCAATTCCAATCTATTTCAATGAAACCCCATTCAAATAAATTGGAATTGGACAATTTGTACTTACCGATCCCAATTCCAATCTATTTCAATGGGATCCCAATTCCAATTTATTTCCATCACTTAAATAAATTGGAATTGGGATGCCATTCAAATAAATTGGAATTGGACGATTTGTACTTACCAATCCCAATTCCAATCTATTTCAATGAAACCCCATTCAAATAAATTGGAATTGGACAATTTGTACTTACCAATCCCAATTCCAATCTATTTCAATGGGACCCCATTCAAATAAATTGGAATTGGACAATTTGTACTTACCGATCCCAATTCCAATCTATTTGAATGGGATCCCAATTCCAATTTATTTCCATCACTTAAATAAATTGGAATTGGGATGCCATTCAAATAAATTGGAATTGGACAATTTGTACTTACCGATCCCAATTCCAATCTATTTCAATGGGATCCCAATTCCAATTTATTTCCATCACTTAAATAAATTGGAATTGGGATGCCATTCAAATAAATTGGAATTGGACGATTTGTACTTACCAATCCCAATTCCAATCTATTTCAATGGGACCCCATTCAAATAAATTG